>NW_019154101.1:14529820-14661346 GCF_002288905.1 Enhydra lutris kenyoni
ATAATAATATATATTATATATATATTATATATATATATAATATTATTATTAAATATATTAGCTAGGTAAAATGCAAAAATTAAAATACCTAAATAGTACTTTGAAATTGGAAGTGATAATCAAATCATCCATTTTACCTATAAGAAAAAGAAACAAAACAAAACAAAACAAAACAAAACAACCTTTCTTTTACCTTCTGGCTAATGGACTCTGGGTTTACATTTTGGTAGGTAACGGTGTTGGCCCAGAAAATTAGAAAATTTTGTGTAGTAATTACGCCCCAAACACTAGTTCTTAACTCAGTGAGGATGGGGTTTGGTGATGTCATTAAAAGAATCTGTGAGAGACACAGGAATCTGGAATGGAAGGGGTGAGGCTTCGCTTAGGATGAATTAGTCTAAGACTAAGTAAGACCAGACTTTCCAGATAGATCTGGTCTGAAATGAACTGTTGTAAAATAAAGGAATGAACTAGAAGGAGGATTCCAGGGTTTTATGGATTGAGGCCACTCTTGGTAGAAAATAAATCTTACAGCTTTGATAAGTGCCTTCTTGTTCCTTGAATGCCAATTTAAGAACAATAACAATGTTTACGGGCTATGCCCACCTCCCTATTCAAAATGAAAATGTTCTCTTGTATCCCATGGGGAAAATGTACATTCTTAGAATTTAAGATTACCTACTTCAGTTAATAGTAGAATGCCAGTGTGAAAAATGGCACGATTATCCTGTAATGTGAAGCGCTAAGAAGAAAATAAAACAGTATAATGTGACAGAGTCTGATACAGAGCTCCTTAGATGGGCTCATTGGAAACACCAAGGGGAGATTTTCAAGCTGAGACCAGCAAGATAAAAGTGAACTTATCAGTAAAGACCTGGGAGCGGTTTCTGAAAGTGCCCAAAGGTAGGCAGGACTCTGCCAAGTATGCAAACAAGAGGCTGGCTGTGTGGCAGAGGGACAATCAGTGAGGGGACCCTAGTGACAGGGACACTGGCAAGATGATAAAGGCATCTGTAAGGCCAGGGCAAGCATTTGGATTTATTCTAAGTGCAATGGAAAGTCCCTCCAGAGTTTTGCATAGGAGGTGATGGTATCTGATTCACATTTTAGAGCTCACTCTGGACACTGTGGGAACAATAATCTGAGAGCAAGAGCGGAAGTAAGCAAGCAAACAGGTGTTCAGGCAAGAAACAGATGGTGGTGGACCAGGTGCTAATAGATGGACAGATGAGGAGTGATTTGGGCCCTACCTGGAAGTAAGAGCGTCAAAGAATTGGATTTGGGGATGAGGGAAGATAGGAATCAAGGATGATTTCAAGTTTTTTGGGCTTTAGCAGATGGGTGGGTACTGGTGCCATTTAAGAAAATGAGAAAGACTGAGGCAGGAGAGGGCATGATAAAGAAAAGCAGTTCTGTTTTTCTGATTTGGCTGTAACAATGATGGTTCACACTTACAATGAAAAAGACCTGATCATTTTAATTTTCCTTTTTTTCACTTTTTATAAAGATTAATTTATTCAGTGTGAGAAACTTTTCTTTTGCAATGGCTTTTCTGAAATTCTTAAAAAATTATGAAAATAACGTGTGTATAGGAAAAATGTGAACAAATACAAAATATTATGTAATGAAAACGAATCTGCCTCTTCCTCCAGATCCTACTATTATTTCTGAATAAACATCATCAATAATTTACTGGAATCTCTCCCAAAACTTCCCAGCGCATGGTCATTAGACAAAATTTTTAAAAATATAAATAGAAGTATACTGTACATGTTACTATATTCTGTGTTTCATGAAAAAGTAAAGTATCTAGTTGTTCTGCCTCATTGTAGTGGCACAGTATCCCAGTGTGTGGGTGTACAGCACCTCAATCACTTTTTTGGTCTCAAGTTCTGCTATTATATACAATGGTGCACATTCATGAACAGGTCTCCAGAATAAGATCCTACAAGTGGAATTTCCAGGTGTTAAAGTATGTATTTAAATTTGATAAACATCTCTCAATTACTTTCTAAAGGGTTTGCCCCAACACATAAATGAGAATATTCTAGCTGCTAACTCTGGGCATTCATCAAATCTTAAAACTTGGGGTGGGGGAATGAGTGAAAGACATAAAGGGGATCAAGAGATAGAAACTGCCACTTACAAAATAAGTAAGTCATGGAGATGAAAAGTACAGCATAGGGAATACAGTCAATAAGACTATAAAACCACTGGTGATGACTACGCTGATCAGGATGGGCACTGAGGAATGCACAGAAGTATGAATCAGTATACTGTACACCTATAACTAATATAACATTGTATGTGAATTATACCTCATTAAAAATAGTATGTAACATATATAAAGAAAAATTGTTGAAAACTTGGTCAAATCTGCTAGGTAAAAAAATAACATCTCAATACTATCTTAATTTGCATTTTTCTTTTAGAGATTCTGATGTTCAATGGCCAATGCATTATCTTTTTCTGAGAAGTATATGTTTATGTACTTGTCTCATTTATGTATTGGTGTTATTGTCTCTTCCACTCTATTATAGGTTAGAAAATACACATTTAAAAAAATCATACAAATTTAAAAACGAATTTTAAACAACACATACTATTATGAGTGAAACAACAGAAAGATGAAGTGAGAAAAAGCTGATATTTTATGCCTACTCCCTTATAATGTCTCCCACCTGCCAATCCTAGTTAGCCAAAGTCCTCCTCTACATGCATACAAACATATGGAGGTATGTGCATATACCGAGGATTTGTTTTTTTCAATAAAATGGGATTATGTTATGTACTTTACTTTCCAAGGAACTTGCCTCAGTTAGTAGCTCATCAAAGAAACTTTTCTAGGATAATAATTTTTAACAGCTGCATAATAATATTCCATGAAATGGATAATCACATTTAATTAAACAAGTCCTCTATTGACAAACAGGTAGACCTCTCTAATTTTCAAATACTATAATCATGCCACATTAACCAACCTTTGTAATATCAATGCTCTTAGAGTTTTTAATTATTTTTTATTATTTTCAATTAGCCATCATAAAGTACATCATTAGTTTCTGATGTAGTGTAAAGAAAGAGGTTTTTGTACATATAGAAAATGTACATCATGTGTTTTGCATTTTTTTCCCCAAGTTGCTGCCTTTTAATTTTAGTCATTTTTTTCTGTATTAATTTTTATTTGGTAAAAATTTCCATTTTTTTCCCTATATATGTCCTGGGTTCTGTGCTCTATTTCCAGATAGATCAAAGTCTTCTCCCCTTATCCAAGATTATGTTTTTTTTTATTTTTACTTTTAAAAAATTTTTTTTGTTTTTTTATTTTTTAAAGATTTTATTTATTTATTTGACAGACAGAGATCACAAGTAGACAGAGAGGCAGGCAGAGAGAGAGAGGGAGAAGCAGGCTCCCTGCTGAGCAGAGAGCCTGATGTGGGGCTTGATCCCAGGACCCTGAGATCGTGACCTGAGACGAAGGCAGAGGCTTTAACCCATTGAGCCACCCAGGCGCCCCTTACTTTTACTTTTTAATTTAACTTTATTTTTTCAATGTTCCAAGATACATTCTTTATGCACCATACCCAGTGCTCCAAGATCATGTTTCTAAAAATTGTGAAAATGTGAGCAATATCTTCTTTAAATTGATTTAACTGTGAAAATCACAGTATTGTATTTAAATATTTTATATTTTTAAACCATAAATATTTTTGTTTCTCCCATCATTTATCACTTTTTAAAAAAATTGTATAGGTTCTCTTATTCAGTAGCTTAGCTCATTACAGCTAATGAGTATCTAAATATTTTCAAGTTAAGTTCTCTTAGCATTTCTCTTTTTTTAAGAAAGATTTTATTTTCAAGTGACCTCTACATCCAACGTGGGACTTGAACTTACAACCCTGATATTCAGAGCTGCATGTTCTATTGACTGAGCCAGCCACGCACTTCATTGGCATTTCTCTCTCTTTCTCTCTCAATTTCTCTCTTTTTGCTCTTACTGCAAAACCTTACTGATTTATTTCTTCCCTATAGAGACTTTGTAGTTTTATTAATATTTCCCAATTAAAAAAAGAAAAAAAAGGTTGCATTTAGTCAACAATGGAGAACATTCTGAAGAATTTAGATAATAGAGAGGCTACAGGTAAGTGAGAAAATGGGCCAGATCATCTTTAAACATTATTTATGTATTTAGAGACTTTTAAGGTAATGACCTTGAGCGAGTCCCTTAAAGTCTCTAAGGCAGCAGCAATCTCCTGACCTGTACAACTTACCTCACAGGATTTTCACGGGATCAAATGGGATAACACACATGAAAGTGCTTTGAAACTCTAAACAGTTTAGCCCAAGAAAGTATTTTTGTCTTTTGCATTAAGCAACTGACATTTAGCTAACCAAAAGAAATCTGGTTTCGGTTTTTTCTTTTCAATTTTGGAGATGTCTACTCAATAAAAATAAATTCACCAAATGTTCACTTGGAGATAGGAATTATAACACAAGTAATAATGAAACAACGTAAGGCATTCCCAAGAGTTAAAAATGTAACAAATTGCTACTGTTAACAGCCAACTTTCTTACAGCAATTTAATTGCTATTCAACTATCAAATATGTAGCTCTTTAAGAAACCTCTTACATGTCTTACAAGTATTCTAGAAAAAGGTAATTTAAAAAGCATTTCTAGCAGTAAGAGACAGCTGCACAGACCAATGACATTTTATATGCATTAATTAGGAAGAGTACAAAAATCCTGTCCAGTGATTTTTTTTTCCTGTCCAAGGGTATAAAATCTTAATTTGTTTTGGACAGGTGCAGTATATCCTTTTTGAAAGGTAGCTAAATAATTAATTATGAGTCTTTAATGAATCATCATTTAAAAAAATCCATCTACTTATGAATATTCATATGCTTGGGAAATTAGCAGAGATTATTCTCTCAAATTATCTCCTGCCAAAAGAGGACTTTTGCCTCAACATTCATTTTAGATGATTTTTTAAAAGCCTACCACAGAAATCTTTCTTGTGCCGGACTTGCTCATTATGCCAATATTTTATTATAGATAATATGTAATGACTATAAAGGACATCGTGATTTCCATAGCTGCTGATCCAATCAACTGTGCATCAATGGGTTAAACCTAAAGAATGGTTAAAGTTTTATTCTAAAGGGTTAAGATTTGATAACTTAGGAACTTATTTTATTTGGCAAGTTTAAGAGACATGTTAAATAATTTTTAAAAAATTCATCTAAACTTTGGGTGGCTCAGTTGGATAAGCGACCGACTCTTGGTTTTGGCTTAGGCCATGATCTCTTGGTCATGAGATCCAGGCCATGATGGGCTGCCCCTAAGCATGGAGCCAGATTAAGATTCTCTTTCTCCTCTCCCTCTGTCCCACCCAGTATGCTTGTGCAAAGGTGCATGCATGAACACACTCTCTCTCAAAAAAAAAAACAAAAACAAAAAACAAAAAAAAACCCTCTAAACTTTAAACTTAATTAAAATTACTTTCATATAATGTCTTGTTTGCAGGTAAAATGGTTTAAATTTCATTCTTGTTAGAATTACCTGTAAATAAATGAAGCAATGAAACCAATGTCAAAAATAATAGTTCTTCATAGACTGACTAGTAATTCGTATTTTAAAAATACCCATGGGGGTGCCTGGGTGGGTTCAGTGGTTTAAAGCCTCTGCCTTCAGCTCAGGTCATGATCTCAGGGTCCTGGGATCAAGGCCCGCATCAGGCTCTCTGCTCGGTGGGGAGCTTGCTTCCCCCCACTTCTCTCTCTCTCTGCCTGTCTCTCTGCCTACTTGTGATCTCTGTCAAATAAATAAGTTTATTTAAAAAAATAAAAATAAAAATACCCATGGAGGGGTGCCTGGGTAGCTCAGTCAGTTGGATGACTGACTCTTGGTTTGGGCTCATGTTATGGTCTCATTGGTTGTGAGATGGAGCCCCATGTCAGGCTTCTGCTTACTGAGGAGTTTGCTTGAGAGTTTCTCCCCACTGCCCTCCCCCACATGTGGTCTCTCATGAATAAATAAATCTTTAAAAAAAATACCCATTGGGTAACTTCTTTAAATGAGGGCATGACAGGTAGGACATTGTTTATATGATTCAATTAATCTTTACAATAACAATATGAATAGTATTATCTTACTGTTTACCAGAAGAAACTGAGACTCAGCAAGGTTTAGTGACTTGCCTAAGGTTTTCAGTTTAAGTGACAAAAAGAGGATGGAATTCCATATTAGGTCTGATTATTTTTACAGTGTATGGGGCCACTCTTTTCATATACTACATCATGTTATTTTTCATGCTTCTATATATGTTAGGGGTTAATTAGCTAATTTCTGGAATCTAGGGGACTAGGAGAGCAAAAGGAATTATTTTTAGCAGTGTAACTGAGGTATTACCAATCAGCATTTATTTTAAAGAAAGAATAATATACAGAATAGACTCATAATATGCTCTTTTTCATTAAGATAAAATTCCCCAGTGCAAACATGCTATAAAGAGTTAAAAAGAAAATAATTCTGATATGTTGTGACTAAATAAAACAAGTTCTGTGTTTTAATGCCCCAACAATGAACTCTAAATGTCCAGGTCAACAATAGTTATTAGATCTACAAGCCCAATGTTTTATCAAAATCTGAGTCTTTTGGACATGAAAAAATTATTTTTCTATTTTTTAAGGATCCAATTCTTAAAAATCATATTCTTTCTCTCTCAATATATATTTTTATTAGATATAAAACATTTCAAAATGTTAAAAAACATAAAAAATAAAAGTTTTACTCCAATTCCTGTTCTATCCACTCTTTTCCTATTCTCTTATTTTCACAAATAATTACTATCCCTTGTTTCTTGATTCTCATTCCAAAGATAATTTTTTGTGTGTATTACAAATATGAGTAAGTATCATAGAAAGTCTTTTTATATACATAGTAGCAGACTAAACACCTGTTAAAACCATATTCTTTTGTTTCATGTCTAGAATGTTCACAGACTCATTTTTTAAAACTTTATTTTTAATAGAAAAATTCAAACATGTAAGGTAAAGCAAAAGTTCTCTAGGCATCTAGATTTAGTCATATCCCCACCACCTATATTTAAACACTAATAATGTTTATATTGCCATATTTACTTCACCCATCTATTTGTAAGCATATTAGTATTCTTTCAGGGAATTATTTTAAAGAAATCGTAAACATCAAGTTATTAAATATTTCAGCACTCATCTCCAAAAATAGAGACATTTTCCTATATGAACATAGTATCTTATGGTACCAAAGAGCATTAATAATTTCTTCAAATCATCTAATGTCTACTCTTTACTCAAGTTTCACCAGCTAACCTCAAAAGGTGTAGAACCATTACTTTTCGCAGAGCTCTTTTGACTACATTATTGCTAACATGAGAGAAATATTATAGCTTTTATCTAACATGGAAAGTTTATAGTGTTTATTCTTAAATTGTGTTTGTTGTTGTCATTTTATTTTTATTAGTGCCTTTTATCTCTATCCAAAAACAAAAACAAGGAAGAAATAGCAACCATCAAAACTTCATTCCGACATTCACCTAAGAAACTTTTTTCACCAATACTAGCCTTCCACAGTTTTACATACACAAAATTGCCAGGATTCTACCCTCATCTTATTATTCAAAAGTAAGGGAAATCAGTTGTGATGCTTGCACAACTCTGTGAATATACTAAGAACACTGAATTGTACACTTCAAGTGGATGAATTATATGGGATGTGAATTATCTCAATAAGGGAGTTTTTTAAAAAGAGAAGGGAGGGAATAACTCCTTCTAAAATATTATATGAGCAAAATTACTGCCCTAAAGTAGAATTTAACAGTTTTCTTTGTATTCTTATTAATAAAATAAAAGCCTAATAATTAAACTAAATAAACTAAAGCTCCTACTCACTCTACTCTTTTGATTTTGCCACCATATTACAATTTTGACTTTTGCTAAAGTAAGCACAGTATGTGGACACAGTTTAAACAAAAAATTATAAATCAGAAATAAATTTTTTTCTGCTTTATAAAAACCAAATAACTCTCTTAGCAAAAAAAAAACACAAAAAACCAACCTCATAGTAAATTTAAAGTTATATGACTTGAAGGTATATAAGTAATCTTGTTTCATAGGTGGCACTGACAATTAGCACAAGCATTCTGCAGGGAAGTTTGGCAAAATGTATCAAAAGTATTATAATATTCGCACACACTAATTTAAAAATTCCAATTCCAGAAATTTACCCTAAAGAAATAATTACACTTTTTATCCCCAAGTATAAATATTTATATCCTCAAAATACACAGGTTGTGCATTCAAGTCCTATTTAAGTGTAAGACTGAAAAGAACTTGGCTATCTAACAAGAGAAAGGTTGAAAACTTTCAGTCCATTTAGAAGACCCAACAGTATGTAGCCATTAAAGATCATGTAATAAAGTGCTTAGTAACATGAAGAATTCTTTATAACATTTGTGTAAAATGGAGAAACTTCTGGCTTCCAGTAATGATGGAGGATATTGGCTGGTAAATACTCTAGGAAGTTACAATTATAAAATCTGGCTGCCCTCTCTTCTGTGTGTGTGTGTGTGTGTGTGTGTGTGTGTGTGTGTGTGCAAGTGTTGTAAAGGCACTAGAGAGTGACCAAAAACAAGCATAAACTAAAGAAGTATTAACCACTGAAAGACAGTGACTACAGTGGGTTAGAATTTGAGTTAGTGTCTTTCTTCCATAATCTCACAAAATTGCAGTCTAACTTTACAGTTAAAGGTTGGCAGAGCAGCTGACAATTTAGTGAAGGGAGGGAGGTGGAGTGGGGGTTGTACTAGAAACTTATGAGCCATAGAGGGGTGGTATCAAAAATCTGAGTCTAATCTCTGCCCAAATCCCTGGAAGACCACTAAATAAGATACCAGTGGATCACCAGGAAAACAGCTGGCAGAAACCAGAAAATCCTTGTGAGTATACTGCTTTTTCTAACTCAGGTACTCCGATATCTGTGCCTCAGGAAGCAGAAGGCAAAAGCCTTAATGAATTCATGTATCAGAGGACAGAGCTTGGTGATGGTTTACCACAAACATTGCCCAAATCCTTGACCAAATGTTAAATCGCACAGGTAAAGGGAAGATCCCCAGGAGCCCAGATTTAAAAAAAATAGCAACAGCTGGAACTGAGGAACTGAACAGAAATCTCAGCTGTTGCACACTGCAGGGGAGAGAGTTTATGTTTTGAATCTAAGAGAGTTAGCAGCTTGCTAAGCAACAACAGAACAATTTTCAGAATAACATATCAAGGTTGTGAAACATATCAACAATATCTAGTTTTTAGCCAAAAATTACTAGATATGCAAAGAAACAGGAAAATGTGATCCATACTTAGGAAGGACAGTTAAAAGAAACTGACTCTGAGTGGGTCTAGATGCTGGATTTAGCAATGTCTTCAAAAAACAGCTATTTAAAATACATTCAAATAATTAAAGGGAAACTTGCCAAAGAAATGGGCAGAAGGAATAGCATACTTGAAGATATCAATAAAATGATTATATCTGAAGAACAGAGCAAAAATTGACTAAATATAAATGAGCAGAGCTCTGGAGACCTGTAGAATAACATCTAGAAGTCAAACAGAATGTAACTGTAGTTCTAGAGAGAAGGAGAAAAGAGACAAAAAACAATCTGAAGAAGTAACAGGTGAAGACTTCCCAAATTTTGTGAGAAGCAGGAAGGTACAATCTAAAAAAAACTCAATTAACTCAAGTAGGATAAATACAAAGAGAAGTAATCTTCAATAGGTACATCAGAGTCAAACTTCTGTTAACCAAAGAACATAAGAAAATTTTGAAAGCAGGCAGAAAATAAACAGCAGATTATATATAGGGAAACAATGATAAAATAATGGCTGACTTCTTACAGAAACAATGTAGGCCATAACTAATAGGAATTATATATTCAAAATATTGATACAAAAATCTGAAAATTAAAAACTCCATACCTGATGAAACTTTCCTCCAAAGATGAAAGGGAAATAGGTATTTTGGGGTAAGCAAAAAACTGAGTTTTACCACAGACTTGAGTAAAAGAAATACTAGAAGAATATATATAGGATGAAAGGAATGACTGTGGATGGAAACTCAGATCTAGAGGAAGGAATTAAGGGCACTGGTCAAATTATGGAGATCTATCTATCTATCTATCTATCTATGTATGTCTGTTTCTGTCTATCTGAAAATTTTTTTTTCCAAAGGATAGGGAGGTTAAAAGAACAATACTGTTGAAATGTTCCTGTATTTTACCTGAAATGCAATATAAATTCTAAGTAGATTATAATCCCTAGAGCAAATCTATCTATATACATAGCTAAATATATTAAATATACATATAGATATATATGCAACAGTGTATTATACACCTGAAACTAATATAACACTGCATGTTAACAGGCTGAAATTAAAAAGAAAATTTAAAAATATACAAATACAGAAAAGGAGAAAAAAAGGAAAAGCAGGTAGCATGCATGAGCTCCCTATGTGTCTCAGTTCCCCTTGCCCCCATATTACAAAGTAGGAAGGCATGATGGCCTGTGTAGACACTGCACACATAGTTGGTTTGTGTTACAGCTGAGTAAACCTTAATCTTTTAAAGGAACCGCTGACATACTTGCCCAACTGCTGCTCCAGAAGGGGATATTATCTTTTATTACCTTGGACAGCAACAAAACAAAACAAAGTAACACAAAACAAAGACACAGTACTTTATCTTCTGAGGCTGTAAAAAACATCTTTGAAAAGATAGGAAAAAAGTTGATGAGATTCAACAATTCTACCTCTAAGTATTTACCTAAGAGAAATGAATACATAAGATGTTCACATAAAGACTTGAAAGTGAGCTTTCATTAGCAGCTTTATTCATGATCACCAAAAATTGGAAATAACACAAATGTCCATAAACAGGAGAATGGAAAAACTATGGTATATCTATACAATGAAATGCTACTCAGCAGTATAAAGGAATGAACTATTATATACAGAATAACACTAATGAACCTCAAACACGGTACTGTATAAAAGAAATCGGGCAAAAAAAACACACACTACACAACGCCCTTTGTATAAAATCTCCAAAGGGCCAAATTCACTTATAGTGATAACAGCATGTCAGTGATTGTCTGGGGGGTCCGATGAAGGGGAGGGAATGACTACAAGAGTCACAAGGAAAGTTGTGTGAATGAGGAAATGTTGTATATCTTGATTCTAGTGTGGTTACCATAGGTGTATGTCTGTCAAAATTCACTGAAATTTACCTTTAAAATTGATAAATTTTTGCATGTGAATTACAACTCAATAAACTCGACAAAAAAAAGGGCACAAAAGTGTATTTCATTGTTATCTCTTTAAAAATGAGAACTGAGTTGTAATACTGGATTAAAATTCTATAATTGGAAAAATAAAAATTTATTTAGAATAATATTTTCTAAAGGTTAATTTATTCATTAAAATTGTAAGAAAATTTGTCATTACAGAGAAACACACCTGTAGTATTCATTGCTCTACACTTTTAAATCCTTAGAAAACCAAAATTTTTCTAGATATGTGAAAATACCTACGGGAGTGAAAAAGGAGACTAGAAAAAATGCTTGATTTTCTAGGTCTTAGTTTAACACATTCAATGGAAAGTTAAGTAATGTTGGAATAATAAACTTATCAGACTTGTGAATGGTTTAGAGAGACCCCTGAAATACAGCTTTCTGGTAATGATGTATTGATTCTTTACTAGCATAATTTATTCCTTAATAACTTCATCAGAGAAAGTTTTATCTTTAGTTCCAGATCAAATAATCTGATTAGCTTCATTCTAACCCTACAGGTGTTTCATGTGTTTACAAGGAATCCAAAGCTTTGGTAAAAAAAAAAAAAAAAAAAAAATCACACTCTAAAAATATCATGATATTGTGATGTTGATGTAGGATTTTCTTTAATACACAGCTAACCCGTGAACAACGTGGCGGTTAGGAGTGCTCACCTCCTGACACAGTCAAAAATCGTCATACAACTTTTGATTCCTCAACAACTTAACCTACTGCTGACCAGAAGCCTTACTGATAGCATAAAGAGTGGATTAACACATATTTTGTATGTTTATGTATTATATACTGTATTCTTACAGTAAAGCAAGCTAGAGAAGATGTTAAGAAAATCATAGGAGAAAATGTACTCACAGTACTATACTGTATTTTTTGAAAAAATCCACATATAGGTGGACTTGCACAGTTCAAACCTGTGTTGTTTGAGGATCAGCTATATATTAATAATTCTTAAACTTCTTTTAATGATTCCTAGAACAAGTTTTTTTGCTGAGAAAAACCATCTAGACTTGCCATTCACATACTCGCCTTTGCCTTACCCTGCTCTTTTCCGACACAGATATTTCTCCTACTTGGGCCCCACTTCCTGGATGGGCCACTCTGTCCTCTCCACCTCGATCTCATCTATACATTTGCTTGATCTCAGCCTGAAATCACATCTCCAGGAGTGCTGTCTCTGACCTTCCTGCAATTTGATATATTTTTGTGATTAATTAATGTCTGCTCCCATAGACGATAAATTGCATAAGAGTAAAGTATTTGTTGATAGGTTTGTTTTTACCAGTTTACCCCTTGCTCCTGGCATAGGGAGGGTGTTTAGGAGGATGGTGGTTATATGATGTTTGCTGAATAAATGAACAGGTTCCTTGAATAAATGAACAGGTTTCCTTAGCTTGTCCCAAGCAGAGCACTGGTCTAGCTCACCAACTGACTACTCTCCCCAAGCAGCTTCTCTGTGCCAGTGCTCACCCAGTTTAATATAACTGTAGAAGCTACAGTTATATATAATATATAAAACTGGACCTCAGGTAATAATCGCAAGAATGTATCTTGGGCCACATGATCTTTCTGCTGATTATAATATTCTGTGCTTGCTCTATACATGGGCATGCTGCTTTCTTGTCATGCCAAAGCATTACTGAAACTTATTTTACCCTGTCATTAACCCTTGGAACTGCTTATCAAAATGCTAAGGAAAACTAGACTATGATTGGGTAAAGCTCCCTGAGTGTTAGAACCATATTCATGATTCTTAAAAAAATTTCACACAAAGGTATTTCCCTCGAGTTTAAAAGGCAAAGATAGGGTGCCTGGGTAGCTCAGTGGGTTAAAGCCTCTGCCTTTGGCTCAGGTCATGATCCCAGGGTCCTGGGATTGAGCCTCCCATCAGGCTCTCTGCTCAGCAGGGAGCCTGCTTCCTCCTCTCTCTCTGCCTGCTTCTCTGCCTACTTGTGATCTCTATCAAATAAATAAATAAAATCTAAAAAAAAAAAAAGGTAAAGACAATGGGGCACCTGGGTGGCTCAGTCAGTTGAGCATCTGTGTTCAGCTCAGGTCAGGATCCCAGAGTCCTGAAATCGAGTCCTGCATCAGCCTCCCTGCTCAGCGGGTAGCCTGCCTTTCCTTCTCCTCCCTGCTCCTGCTCTCTTGTACTATCTCTGTCTCTGTCTCTCTAATAAATAAAACCTTTAAAAAAAAAAGGAAGGACAAGAGAAACACATTGCTGGGCTACTGTCTGGGCAGTAGGTCAGTGATTAATGGGGAATATTTGCCATGCTGTGCTATAATACTCCACTTTTATCATTCCAAACTCACTGGACTAAAGATCATGTGTGTACATTCTTTTTTTTTTTTTTAAGATTTTATTTATTTATTTGACAGACAGAGATCACAAATAGGCAGAGAGGCAGGCAGAAAGAGATAGGGAGAAGCAGGCTCCCCGCTGAGCAGAGAGCCCGATGTGGGGTTTGATCCCAGGACCCTGAGATCATGACCTGAGCCGAAGGCAGAGGCTTAACCCACTGAGACACCCAGGTGCCCCATGTATGTACATTCTTAATAGGACTTACTTTTTACCTCATCATCTAATTACAATGCTTTCATACTAGAAAATTATGAAGAATGTTTTCCCAAAGTGGTATCTCTACTTTGAAAATCAGCCTACCTGAACAAAACATTCTCTTCCATCCCTTAGAGTATCCAGACATAATTTAAATCTTTCTTTTGATTCATATTTTTGGGAGTCTTGTTTTCTTATTATGCCAGAATAAGAGAATCTAAACAGTATTTAGCTAAACCATGGGACTTGGTACATCAGATTTGAAGGTTTAGATAATGGGGAAGTCTTAATCTTTTATCTAGCTATATTATGTAAAACAGAAAAATAGCAAATACTGAAATATCAATTTATAAAAAGATGCCTACATTATTTTCACTAAATAATTTTTCACTAAATAAATATTCTTATTTACAGAATAGAGATTTGCTAAAAAGATATTTTTTCCACTTATACCTCAATGCACTGTTTTTTTAGTTGTAGGGGAAAAATAATTGATCATATTACTTTTTAATTCACCTTCATGCATTCAACACACAGTTACGTAGAACTTTTTGAGATTCTACAACTTAATAAAATAGCTTTTATCTGTAGGAGGAAACAAAGCGTTAAGAGAACAAGGAAAGGAAGGTGATTAAACTTGTCCAGGGTGGGAAAGGAACAAGGTAGAGAGAAAGAAATGGAAGGAATCTTTGAGAATGGGTGACATAATTGGACCTTTAAAACTAGCAGAAGTTTTTGTGGTTCAAGGGTCTGTTTCGGCCAAGGGGCTCTATAGGCATGGATGTGTGGTTTGAGAGCATAGTGTCTACGTGAGGAAAAGCACTACAGCTTTGGAGAAGCTGTTAAAGATTCTAGACTAAAGGGAGAATGTGTGGAGAGCAGAAGGAGAATATGATTTGAGGAGATGACTAGATATACCTCACAACTATGTATCTGTGTCTCTATCTATACAAATACAGTGGAACTGGGGGGAACAGAAATTGGCAGCTGGGAGACTATTTCCAAAGCTGCTGTTCTAGCTCAGAATGGAACCCAGATGGGCCTAGAACTGGGCGATGAATGAGAATGGGAAAGAAGCTTGGCTGTGAGAGGTGTCAAAAATACTATGGAAATGAAGTAGATAGGATCTGATGACAGACTAGCTGTCAGAGAGAAGTATTTACAGACCTCAGGATGTTTGAACTGAGGTTACTGGTATAACAAAAGGTCAATCTGGCAGGGAAGCTCACTTGGGGATTAAAATACGGCAGATGACTTTTGACAGATGAAGTTGAAGTGCTCGCTGGCACTCAGCAGGATATAGGGATTAAATTCTGGAGTGAGGGCTGGGCTAGAGGTCTGGATTAAGGGGTGGCTGTTGCCTTTTAAAATCTAGGGCAATCTGGATGTGCTTTCATGTAAAGCATTTGAAAGACAGCCAGTTGTTGATTCACTCATATATACCTACACCTACCCTCATGCAGACGGTGAAGACTAGAAGGCAGAGATGAAACAGCTACTCCCTGTGTGAAATGTCTGTGTCATGGTGTCAGGATCATACCAAAATGTGTGTCTAGCACCCTTGCCTTGCTCACAGCCACAGTCTTTACTGTTGGCCTCAAGGCAACTATGTTTCCCAACATCTTTTGGGCCTCCTCATCTGTGCCCTGAAGAAGGACCCAGACACTTGCCACTCATCTGTCACTGCAAGAGCATTGCCAGCCTGGGGGGATAGAGACCAGTCAAGCCACTCCATCAGGGCAGTGTGGGATGCTGGACACATTAGGGCAGGACAGCAGATGCAGGGAGAAATAAGGAAAGCTTCCCGGAAGTGGTGCTGCCTATGCCATGTCTGAAGTGGTTGGGGAAAGGAGGGTTTTTCCAGACAGAGATAATGTAAATAGAGAAAAGAGAAACCATAACACAACTGAGAAATTATACTACAACAGAAATAGAGACTATAGAGCCCCTTCTTGCCTAATTTTGATTTTATTTAAGGTAATAAGTAACCATGAAGAAGTGAAATGATAAAGAAGTGAGATAATAAACATAAAGAAGTGAGATGATAAACATTTAAAAACATTTTCATTTTAAAAAACATTTCAACAGTGTGGAACTTTGGAAAATGTCTTGGAAAACTAGCACAGGAAGATCTGTTAAAAGTAACTGCAATGGCTGAAGTAAGTGATGTTGAGGGCCTGAGTGGAACAGCAGGAAGACAAGATCAGAAATAAACAGGCAAAAGAACAGAAGGGAAACATTATGGACGATGCATCAACAAGAAAGAAAAAGGATGGGGAGGCCAGTGAGGGGAAGGGGCCCAGAAAACAAGCTCCTGGAAGAAGGAAAAGGGGGTACAGTCAGGAGTACAAGTGATGGTAATAGATATTCTTTTTTGAGGAAAGAGGAAAGAATGGGATTCAAGTGATTCAGGCACAAATGTAGGACCTAGTAACAGAACACCCAGATGTTTTTATCTAGAGAACACTGAGAAGAGTATCTGAACATGTCCAGAAAGTAGGGAGAATGAGATGTTGATGAGTAGGTGCGTGAAAGAAAAAGAGAGAGGGACTGATGCCTCCAAGAGTCAAGACAAGGTGGGAGAGGGGATAAAAGACCCTCCTCGCTCACCGAGAGCCTGGTGGATGTACAAAAAGAAGTATGAGTGACTGGACTGTAGAGAAACACTTTTATTCTTCCTGTATCACCAAGACTCTTCTTAGATCCAGTCTCAAATTCTGACCCTGTTATCACAAAGATGGGGAGAAAGCACAGAAGTAGAAGAATCACTAAGATGGCAAGAAGGAAGAAAAATTGGTTCTAGCAAAAAGAAGTTTGAAAGAATTCAGGTTCTTTACTCTAGAAGAGAAGATGAAGGGGAGATTTCCATAATCTTAGCTTTTTTATATCCAGATAAGAAAGATGCTATGCATACAATTTCCCATTTTTAACTGTTTAGAGAGGAGTGTCTATTTGTTTACATTTCTTTTTATCTTTAAATAGTGGAAGTGAGCTTAACAAAGAGTTCTTGTACATATATCAAACCCTACAGTTATTGGTGAAATTCAGCTCTGGATTCCAATTCTGGAATTCAACCAGACACACTGAAAACTTTTTTAATAACCTGGAAGTCCTTAGTCATCAATATAGTACAAACAGACAAGCATTGTGCTAGCTTATAGTGGCAGGAAAATAGCAAGACATCTCCTCCCATCTTTTCACCAGGTATCAGGAAATTTAAAAGCATAAAACTATTATTATTATTACTATTAAGTTCAGATAGTTCCAAATGATTTCAAAAGGAAATTCAAATTACAGAATTGGATTTTTATGCCTGTGCCAGACTAGATTCAGTCAAATTAAGGAAACTTTAAAAACATACATATATTTGGAACTCCTTTGGAGACTCCAGAGAATGGCAGAAGTATAAGGCGTTACTATTAGCTTGTCTGGCTGCCTGTAGCTTATACACTCATAATTCCTCTTGCTTCCCATCTATTCCTCTTTACACTCTTTTCCTTAAGGATAAACATAATAACAAATAAATTTTGCCGCACCATTTGTTTGAAAAGAGACCTAGGTTTTACCGTCTTCAGAAAAACTAAAAAAGTAAATGTATTATCTTTATAGATTATCCTATATAGAGCCTACACTAACTCTACAAATCACAGTTTTTGAAACTTCTTTCTCAAATATAAATATGGAATCATTACTCTCCTGGTGATAGGCCTCAGAAACTCGGATTAGCAAATTCTGTAATTTGAAACCCTTTGAATTTAGCAAAAATTTTGGATACTCACACCAAATATGTTGTTCATTTTAAAATATCACTCTCCCAGGATAGAATGACACAGGCATTTTAGTGCTACCCAATCAATGTTAAATATTAATGTCTTTAAGCACTTTCTGACCTATTTCGTATTAAAATCAGTAACTCACCTTAGAAAAGTTCTTGATCTAATTAACGATCTTCTCAGGCACACTTCCACAGCTGACCCACTTTAAAGTGGAGGAAATTAATACAAATAACGGAGAGTGTGCCACAAGATTATTCAGTCTTACAATATTTAGGGCTGGTTAAAAGGAATTTAGAACTTCCCTTGAAACCAATTTAAAAAATATTCTCAAGAGTAATCTAAACAGGATCAAAGTCCACTTATACAACAAGACAATATGCCCATTATAAACCGCCGAATGATAAGACATTGGTCTGGGCTTCACAAAGGTAAATGACATTTGGATATTTATTGTTTATGGCAGCAGCCTTTGAAGCAGAATGCAAGACTCTTAATTAGAGCGTAGGAAGGAACTATCAAAGCTGCTATTTCTAAATTTTTTATCTGGAAGGAAAAAAAAAAGCTTTACAAATTAAATATTCAGATATTCCCTGCTCCCCTCCCTTGGTGCTTATGCAAAAGGCTTCATACAAGATACCCCCATGATGTTCCTGCAGAAACTATACCATGAGAAGAGGTCAGCAGGGTTCTGCTGTTGTCAATGACTCTTGAGGTATTGTGGAATGAGCTATAGAATGTCATCAATGCAGTTAATTTTAAAATCCAAGACCTTTCACAGTAGAGTAATGATGATATTATGATATTTGTAACGAGATGGACAGTGACCATGAAAATATTTTGCAACAGAGATTTTCTCATTGTCTTGAGGCAAAGTGTTTAATCAAGATTTGACATTCAGAAAAAAAAAATGTCCTTATTTGCTGATGTTTTCTGGGACAAGTGGTTGTTGGCAGAATGTTACCTACCAGATAATTGAGAAGAAGGAGCAGGAGGAGGAGGGGAATAGGAAGAGAATAACATGCTTAATGTACAACTTGAAAAAAAAAAGGAACGATTTGACATGGATAAAGAATCTGGATTTGGAAAGAACTCTAAGGAAAGACCATTTAGAAACTGGACACTTATGAAAATATTTATGAAAGTAGTTTACCTTATAACTCATGCTTGTATCAAACTTGAGAATGAAAGTTTCTAATTCTGCTTTAAAAATCTTCTGAAGGAAGAGTTCCAAAGGTTTTTCTATCTTTCTATTAGTTTGTAAGAACATAGGATGGTATCAGGAAAGGCTGACATTTTCTGGCAGAATTATAAGAATATTCTTTGTATAACCAAAGGATGGGATTTAAAACAAACACCATGTTTAGGAAGATCAAGCAGTATTACACTTCTTTCACCAACACAACTTTGTTATCTTTTCCTCCTGGACAGAGTTAGAACCAAGTTTTGAAATAAGTAATACAGAGTAAGACCTTTGACTACTCATTGTATCACAAGCCTTAAACTGAAATGAAAACAAAACAAATCACACTTCTCTGACTAAAATGATCAATTAATTTTTTTTTAAAAGATTGTATTTATTGGGCGCCTGGGTGGCTCAGTGGGTTAAGCCGCTGCCTTCAGCTCAGGTCATGATCTCAGGGTTCTGGGATCGAGTCCCGCATCAGGCTCTCTGCTCAGCAGGGAGCCTGCTTCCCTCTCTCTCTCTCTCTGCCTGCCTCTCTGTCTACTTGTGATCTCTCTCTGTCAAATAAATAAAATCTTTAAAAAAAAAAAAAGATTGTATTTATTTATTTGACAGAGAGAGAGAAAGAGAGAACACAAGCAGGGGGAACAGCAGGCAGAGGGAGAGGGATAAGCAGGCTCCCTGCTGAGCAGAGAGCCCGAAGCTAGGCTTGATCCCAAGACCTTGGGATCATGACCTGAGCTGAAGGCAGATGCTTAATGGACTGATTCACTGAGGCACCCCCATTATCAATTACTCTTAATAAAATACTTCATTTCCTCATCTATTTCTTTTTTTATAACTTTTTAAAAAAAGTTTTATTTATTTATTTGGCAGACAGAGATCACAAGTAGGCAGAGAGGCAGGCAGAGAGAGACAAGGAAGCAGGCTCCCTGCAGAGCAGAGAGCCTGATGTGGGGCTGGATCCCAGGACCCTGGGATCATGACCTAAGCCGAAGGCAGAGGCTTTAACCCACTGAGCCACCCAGGCACCCCTCTTCATCTATTTCTTATCCTTTTTACAATTTTACTTTTTGAGTGTTTTTAAATGTATAGGACATAATAATACAGTTGCATAATTTATACATATATATTATAATGTATACATAATTTACAAATAAAAGTACATGTTCTAGGGTGAGTGCTCAAAAATGTTTTACTGATAAGAGGGCAGAAAAGCATAAAAACCATGGGCTTATGGTCCTGTTACAAGAGCGCGATGCGAATTCCATCATGTGGCTAGCTACAATAATTGCATGTAAGTAAGTGGCTTAAAGTGCTGCTCTTCTATAGTGTTAACATGAATTTTTCAAGAACCACAATTTTAATGCCTTGCAATTAATGAAATCACCATAATTTTAGTCCTTATTGCAGTCCTTATTTTATTCTAATAATTTAAAAATAACCCTTCTTCAGCTGGGCAGTTAAATTGTGTACTTTACTTCCCTTTGTTGTTCCAGATGACAACGACTATGAGGACTCTACACTGCTTCCCTTGTTCAAGGAAGACTGAGTTATAAACTGGACGCCTGGGAGGCTTGTTATAATTACAGATGTGTGTATGCCTATTATGCACACATGCTTCTTTACATGAAAATCCATCCTTTTGTCCTATGGTCTGACTTAAACACAGGTGGTAGGGACAGACAGTATGCAGGGCTACCATGATGATTTCAGGATCCTGAAATTCCACAGTGATCCACACTTTTGGATCTAAAAGACCATCGGCTTTTTGAATTCCAGGGTTTGGTCATCAACATTATCCCAGTAAAACTGATACACTTTATGAATCCCACTTCAACAAATGAGAAAACCAAATCTTAGAGAAAGAAGATAGGTGATCATGTTATTTCTTTAATAGAGTTATATTCAGTGAAATACAGCATTTTAAACACACAGTTTGACATGAAAGGAGAAATATTTATATTTGTCACACTATTCTTAATGTAGTGGAAGCAGGACTTTTACTCCTGTTCCTTCTGCTGCCATCTTCTTAAACACAATCAGCAAAGTTATAGAAACTGGCATTGTCGGATATTAAAAAAATTATGGCAAATCTCTAATTCATAATTCATTTATTTCCCAAAGTCCATTTGCAGAGTACTAACGAGGTATAAAAAAAGGCATTATGCCGAGAGCTCTTTGGGACCAAGAGTGGGACAGGACATTCTATACTCTCTGAGGAGACAGGACGCCAACCCCAAGGGCACAGGCATAGAAAAAGAGAGATGAGAGAACCCAAGAATATGTTTGAATCATTTTGTCTAAGGCATATAGATTTCTTATAAAACATGCTTTAAGGATTCAGCAAGGAGATTAATTGACCTTTGAAATAGGTCATATTTAAATAGTCATATTTAAAAAGAAAGAAACACAACAAATCCAAAGTGTTTGTATGATGTACTCACACACAACTATTAGAAATGATATCCACCTTAAAATGGTTTATGTAACTTTTATTGTACTTCCAGGGGGTAGAAGAGACTTATGCTTAAGTTTTGGAAAACTGCTCGCTGATAGAACCATTATAGTAATTACACTGCATCTGTTTATTAATTTGTCACAATTAAGTCAATAAGAGCTTTACTAATGTCCTATTACTTGATTAGTTTTGAGAGTGATTATCTTAAGAACTTGACTTAACTGGAAGGCTCTCAATTTACAAGGTACATTAAACTCTCAGTAGCATCTTAAGATTATTCAACATATGCAGGTCAATTACCAGTAATCACTGTTTAGTACAAATGTTCCATAAAAACTATAGCATGACATGACAAAGAGAGAAAGTAAGATCTAATTAATAATGCTAAACCCCAACTGACATTTCCAGGATAAAAGGGCAACATGAGCATTCATACAAAGTCTTCCTAAAACTAGGTCTGTTACCAAAAGTCAAATAAAGAAAAGCTAGCAACGCTCTACCTTACAGATGAAGATAATTTGTCGTGATTGCTAAAGCACCAAATTGCATTCCCTGTATTCGTGCCCAGCTGCACATTCATTTCCAAATTAATAAATTACAATTAATTCTTACTGCTCCATCACTTTTCTTTTTCTAGTTAATAAAAGAGACTGCAATCAATTATTGTTCAACCCATTTTTTAGAACAGATCAACTACAACTATTACTGCATAAGCAGGAAATATGGAGTAGTTAATGTACCTGCTGAGATTGTAAAGCCTTTAAAAACTACTGGCTGTAGTATAAATCCTTTATATTGACCTTCCAATTCCCAAAGATTCAATGTAGTTACTTGAATATTTATAATGATTAACAATAATAAGGGCTGAGAAAGTCCTTTGATACCTAGGCTGATTTCCAAACACCTAATCAAACGATTTCATAAACTTCTATATGAAACTTTATTAATCAGATATTTGAAAGGTTTGCCCCACACTAAAAACATGAGCCTGGTCTTGAGATTAATCACAGGAAAAATTGATTGCTGCCTTCATTAAAAACCCAGGATAGCAAGCTCCTTGAAAAGATTATTCCACTGCTGACCTGTAAAGGCATTGTATGAATTATGTGTTCTGACTTGTTCCTAATTTAAGTCCTGTACACAGAATACATTTCAAATTGCCAAGTCTGATTTGCCCCCGATTGTGTGAATACAGTGAACAAAGCTGAATCTGTAAAATACTAGTTCCACGCCTTTGAAAAACTTAAGATGAAAGCCACTTTGAGTTTGTTGCATTCAAATAACTATAATTGTCGTTAAAATTGTCTTGGTGAGTTAACTGTTTAACCAGTGGGGATGCCGGAATGTTGGGGGTGGGGGTGGAAAGCAGTGGTCATATTTAACAATCCAGTCCGTGGGTTTTGTCCCAAGGATTTATCTGCTGAAAACTCAAGAGTGAGGAAGGCCTTTTAACAGACTTCCCACATGCTGCAAATCATTTTTTTAACGGATTTAAGCAGTCCTCTTGGGATAGATTGTCTCTCAACTGCCTACACATCACCTTTGATAAATTTCTGCACTTTAATTACTCATATGCTGTAATTCAGCCTTAAATGTAGGTACTTAAGGAAATACAGAAAGAACATTTTTCAGCATCGAATCCACGGTTGAATAGAACACAGCCACTTTACTGTACTCACATGTCAATTTTCTGCCATCGCCCTACTGGAAGCACAGCCAAGTGGTCTGTGGCCGATGGGAATTCATGAAGCAAGAGGGTGGGGTGGTGTGGAGAAGTCATGATGACTGTGCAAGCCTGTGTTCAAAGACAGATGTGGTCTGCTCCTTCCTCCAGGGAATAAAAGACACTGAAAACCTCATTTACCTGGGTATTAACTTCGATTATGGCCAGAGCAGTGGGAAGAAACAGAACAGTTTAGGCACCGTTAGGCTTTTCTAATTCTTACTGCCTCACAATGCATGACTAAGAAGCAGCAAAGCATCCTTTGTTCAGAAGTGCTTGTCCCTTAAGTCTTAATAAAAGAGGATATACACAAAGGACATTTAAATTAAGTGCTGCTATCTTTATTGTCCACTTGGAATACATAAAGGCCTTCAGTTTGGTCAAGCTGCTGAATGGTTGGCACAGATGTAGTGATCTGAAGCTTGGTGAGAAAATTAAATGATCCAGAAGAAGCCTAGGTTCCCTCCTCCTCTTCTGATGGGAGGATGGTCAGAGCCTCTTTTCTCTGGCTCTTGGATGCCCTCAGGTACAGAGCCAGGTCACCAGCGGCTTAAACTAAAGTTGCTTTGCCTGAGCCACAGGAATAGCTCTCCTTTCTAAGTTACCCTGAAATCCTTAATTAAAACGCCTTTTTTTTTCCCTCCCCCTATGCTAAAATGGACCAACATTTGCTTTCTAGTCTTACTGGATTAAAAAAAATAATAGTGCAAGGGAATGAAAGAATGGGTAAACTCTTTGGGGGTAATTAATGTCTGGAATTAGCTGCTTTTCAGAAGAAGCAATGAACTACTTAGAGTTAAATGAAAATGCTGGGTAACTATTAACAGAAGTAAATTAGTCATAGAAACAGAAACCCCCTCACTCCTTACCACCTACTCCCCCCCCCCCCAAGGATGTTTGGACTTGGGGACCTCACTGAGCAGCTCTGAGATTTAACAATCTAAATGGTTCTGATGGCTCATTTCTTATATTACAATGGTTCTCAAAGTGTGGTCCTTGGACCAGGATCATCAGCTTCTGCATCAGCTGGGATCCGTGAGAGAGGCAAATTATTGAGCCTTACCAAGAACCTGTCCAGTCAGAAACTCTGGATGGAGCCCAACAATATGTGTTTTTAACAAACCCTCCAGGCAATTTTTACATACTCTAAAGTTTGAGAACTACTGTTCTATTAAAGCTGGATATTTTCACACCACTTTTCTAATATTTCTATATCTCAATGTTAAATTGACCATCAATGGACAGGGAAATGTCTTCAAAGGAAATTGAGAAGATAAACGAAGCCAGAATCCTCAGGATATACATACTAGACTAAAAGCAGAGATTCTCAACCCCAGCTGAATAATGGAATGGCTGAGGAGCTTTGAAATATGCCAGGACCTTATTCCAAGCCAAATGAAACAGACTGGGGGAGAGGGAGGCAGCAATAACATATACTTCTAAATGCCCTAGTTATTCTCAAGCCCTGGAAAGATTGAGAATCACTGACAGAAAGTAACCACAGCAGTTGGACTCTCAATAGAAGTTGGGCAGTCTAAGAATTAGGAAAGAGGGCGATGTGGATGTTCACAGCAAAAATATACACATACTTTCACAGATAAGGTTTGTGCCATTATTTTTAAAAATTTTATTTATTTATTTGACAGACAGAGATCACAAGTAGGCAGAGAGGCAGGCAGAGAGAGAGGGGGAAGCAGGCTCCCTGGACCCTGGGATCATGACCTGAGCTGAAGGCAGAGGCTTTAACCCACTGAGCCACCCAGGCACCCAGCGTTTGTGCCACATTAACTGAACACTAGCTAATGTGTGGGACTTGGGAAAAGAACATTGCATTTTATTGCCTCACACTCGTCTTAAATCTTACGGGTGGAAAAGCTATTATTTCTAGAGGAGATAATTCACCAATAAATATAATTTTAGATAGAAAACTGAGTTTTGACCCTATAGGCTAATTCCTATATCTAAATTAAGATTTAGATATAGAATCTATACCTATATCTAAATTTAGATTATTCCTAATAATCTAAAAAATAAGAACTGTTTGAGTATGGATCCACCAGAATCCTACATGTACTACATCGAGACATTCTCTCCACACTTCAGGCTAATTCTACCAATACCATTTCTTTTCCTGACCTGGAAAATGGGACTTGAAAACGGGTTAGAAGCATTGAATGGCTTAAAAACTTCCATAAAGAGGCATCACAAACCAAATTAGTTTTAACTACGTATTGTTTTATCCTATGTGTGCATATGCCTATATATACATACACACCCCCACATAATTTTATAATGAAAATTGAGAACAAGACTATACATTAACAGTAATTCCAATTTATGTTTATTTCATATCACTTTAAAATGATAAATCTCCTCTTACAATTAATTCATTAGATTTCCACAAAACCTTTTGAGGTCGTCAGGATAAGTAGGATTACAGCTATTATTTTAAGTTTAGTTTATGAGAAGACAAACTCAGTTTAATGAATTATCTAAGACCAAGAGCTATATTGACAATGTTAATAAATAGCAGCTTTAACTACGGTACCCATATTCTAATGTCTGATAATAACTTTGTACATGTTAGTATTGAAACTTTAAAATATGGTTATTACTATTTCCAGAAAAGTAAAATTATCCAAGAGAATTAAAGTAGATAAAAGAGGGAAACCCAATTTAATAAAGCATTCAATCAGAAAAAATAAAAACACAGACTAGGTTAGCTTAAGATGCTAGGAGAGATTGGAAATTCTTTCTTTCCTAAAATTGATTGGACTTCTCTTTGAATTCTTTTTTTTTTTTAAGATTTTATTTATTTATTTTACAGAGAGAGAGAGAGAGAGAGAGATCATAGCAGGTAGAGCAGAAGGCAGAGAGAGAGGGGGAAGCAGACTCTCTGCTGAGGAGGGAGCCCAATGTGGGGCTCGATTCCAGGACCCTGAGATCATGAACCAAGCCGAAGGCAGAGGCTTACCCAACTGAGCCACCCAAGTGCCCCTTCTCTTTGAATTCTTAACAGGTCCATAAAACATATAAATAAAAGACAGAGTATAAAACACAGCCCTGATTTTACATTCAGGCTGTATAACTTCTGCACAACATTTTTAAACATAACTAAGTGCTATTTG
This sequence comes from Enhydra lutris kenyoni, assembly GCF_002288905.1. Taxonomy (NCBI): domain Eukaryota; kingdom Metazoa; phylum Chordata; class Mammalia; order Carnivora; family Mustelidae; genus Enhydra; species Enhydra lutris. The sequence goes on from NW_019154101.1 coordinate 14,556,029, forward strand.
TTTCAGAATATTAGCAAATCATTAAATGAGTTTGATGGGCTCATGCTAAAAAATGTGTTTCTGGATTTTTAAAATATAATTTTTATGATGTTAAAGCATGGAATTATATTCTGCTTTATCTTAAGATTTAATAAATTTAACAATGTGGACATCTATATTTCAACTATCAAATAAAACGGAGATATATGGAAAATATTTTAAAAGATATCTAGCCTAATTAGACTGTCTTTCATAAATTTGTGTCTATGAAAACCAATCATAGTTAATATTTAAGCATTTTACACCACCAACATAACATGCAATAAAGGGGCTACTGCTTTTTGTTACAATATACATAGTACATGCTTCACACATGATAATCTTTCACTATTAGAAAACATTAAGCTATGTACTATTCTTAATTAAGGTCCCATTTCAGTCAAAGTAAAGCAATTTACAACTTAATTATAATAATAATACAAATTGCAATGTTACTAATGATATAGTATGCATTTGTGTTGGTAATTAGAGTAGTCAGTAAATAAGACTTTACAAAGCAGGAAATAAAAACAGGTGAGGGAGTTGTGCTCATTCATCACCTTGCTGACTAATGAGACCTGGAGTGGAGATCAGTCACTTCCAGCACATTCCTTGATGTGTGCCACAAAAGTGTACACTGTAGACAGTTCCACTAACCTAATATAACCACCAGGCAAGTGCTGTGAGTGTCAGTTTAGAAAAATCCACAGAGAGAAACAAGTGATAAAATAGTATATAGCTAAAACTAACTCATTTATCAAGAAAGACAGAATAATTATTAGGAATGCCCAGACTATATGCGCTGTGATAGAAATGAATAATGGGAACATTAACTATATTATTTTAAATTAAGAATACACTGGAGAAAACCTCAAATCTAATAAGTTTACTCTACCTAGGCTTGAATTACACCCAGGAATATGGAAATAGTGAAATGCTTGATTTTACAAACCACACAGGTGATTTTTCTACTGTACAGTGAAACAAAAGAATGCAGAGGGCCTCCTGTTCTCAGTAATAATGAGATCGGACATCAAATTTTGACATTTCCACATTAGAGAAATTGAGTTCTACCAAAAATCTAATCTATTAAAAAGGCAATGTTTTCCTTTTAGCAGAGGTGTGCTATAACTTATGCATCTTCATTCTACTATCCTATTGGTGAAGCCAGTATGTTAGTTGAATCCAGTCCTGTGTATAACACTAGGTATCTGTTCAAATTATCACTTGCTATTAAATCACAATTTTGATTAATTTATAACAATACAGCAGCTCTCAAATTAAGATTACAGATGTAGTGAAAGAGATAATTATATATATATATACACACATATATATGTGTGTGTGTATGTATACATATATACATATATATGCTTTTTTTTTTCCTGAACAGATTTTGGGACAGAATTCTTAATGTAGCATATGAGTAAATTATTTAGATTTTCTGCTATTCTCAGTTTGTACAAATGCTGAAATCCAATTTGGCTTATTGGTGTTTTGGCTCCAAATGCATCAACCTCTTCAATTTAAACTACTGCTTGCTTTAAATTCACCTCGGTGAGTACTTATTAACTCTCCTTGGCACAGACCATCTTACATTTGTCAATTACATGAGTGAGTGTATAATATAGTAACATATAAAATATACATTCTGCTTTACCAACCAGGATGTGAATACCCTGAGGGAAAGACTATGTCTGTTATCTTTTTTTTTTTTTTAAAGATTTTATTTATTTATTTGACAGAGAGAGATCACAAGTAGACAGAGAGGCAGGCAGAGAGAGAGAGGGAAGCAGGCTCCCTGCTGAGCAGAGAGCCTGATGTGGGACTCGATCCCAGGACCCCGAGATCATGACCTGAGCCGAAGGCAGCGGCTTAACCCACTGAGCCACCCAGGCACCCTGTCTGTTATCTTTTTAAATAAAGTGAAGAGAAACAGAACAGCTTCCCAGAACCTAGCATGGAAACTTCATCACAGCAGGGACTAAAATAAATGTTTATATCTTACAAAGAAAAGGTAAAGAAACCAATTATCTTCAGGCAATAATATGAATACTAGGCAGATGTAAATAGATTACCATAAAGTTCACATTTTTTTAACATATAGGTATTGGCAAAGAGCAGCATCCATATTTTCAAAATTGAGAGAGAAGAGAACTGTGCTATTACAGACAGCATATTCTATATTTCTGCCATTATAATTATTGTCAAAATTTTCAAAGCCAGTCAACAGTGAGTACGTTGCTCTTCTAAAAAGCATCCTCAAGCACTTTTTTCTTATGGGCATCATTCCACAGACACTCCCTCATTCTGAGAAGATAATTAAGAAAATATGTTTTGGCCAGACATATTTTTTCTTCTTTCTTCTGAAAATTTTACTGGTGACAGTCTTCAAAAAACTAGAAAAGAAATTCCATGCCAGCTGTCCCTTATCCTCTGGCCCATACTATAAAAATACAGATATTCAGAGGAAACAGCATGTATGTACATGTCGACAGGAACAGCACATTCTGAAATGCAGTTTACTGCAGATAAATATGAAACTCTGTCTTCCTCTCCTGGGAGTGATTCTTTAATCTCACTGCTGGAGGGAGAATGGATTCAATGAGAACCCTCAATTGGGCAAAGGAATATAAGGAATTTTAGTGGATTGATAGTACTATTAATTTTGCCATGGCTTATTCTCTGAATTTGGGTAAGTCACTGCTATTTAGCAAATGGGACTGAGAATGGATAAAATATATAATAAAAAAATTCATACAGAATGCCAGGAAGAAATTAAAAGTGTTTCCATCAGCTGTCAAAGGGTCACCTAATTTCCTCTAGTTTGATATGAAAACATTAGAGAGTACATGTAATGTACAATGGTACATTAGTTTTTAGTTTTTATCATATACAACTGTCCTATAATCCTTGAAATTAGAAAATTCTAATGTAAAATACTGTAAATTCAAAATAAGGTTTTTATTAAAAAACCTATAATGTCCTAGTTAATGAATTTTCAAGAGGTATAGATACGAAAGCTAACAGACAATTTAGTATTTAATAGTTTTGAGAAGTAATCCTTTATATACTGAAACACAGCTCCACTATAGAGTAAGGATAGATTTAAGGGAAAATCGTCTTGGCTGTTACAAATAAACACTAAGTAAAATTAAATAGGCTTTAGAATAATCTAATTTCTTATGCTTATTTTAAGGGAGGCTAGAACTAACGGAATGATAGCAGCACCTTACAATAATTGACTGAGTTTCTGCAAAGATGTCGGTGCACATTCTCTCTGCTAGTTTTAGTAGGGCCTTATTTAGTTTCATTACCTCCCAGGAATTAATATGAACTAACCAGCTCTCTTAGAGTAGAAGGTTGGAGAGATCACCCAGTCCAGTAGTCTAACCTCAGGGTTCTCAAGTTCCAGGTGGTCTCTGATGGTAGTCAGCTCTTGGAAATTGGGTAAAAATATGCATACTCAGGAATGTGCATTTTATGAGGAGAGGGCCATGTTTCAATAGAATTTCAAAGTGGCTTATAAACCTGTAAAGGTTCACAAACAACTACTGAAGTAGCATAATTGCACTTTACAAATATTCCTGAGGGTGGAAATGATTGCTCTCAAAACACCCGAGGACTGCAAAATACCGAGCCCCAGGTCTCCTGATAACCACCTAACTCAGTGTATTATTGTGCCCATATCATGCTTCTCAGAGGACAAGTAGGGAAAAAAAAGTGTTAAATGTGCACAGTGTTTTCGTAAGCAGGTCTCATTTCAGGTAGCAGAGTAATTTCTAGGTCAGAACACGGTCTATAAATACAAAGTCCAGGGTGCCTGGGTGGCTCAGTGGGTTAAAGCCTCTGCCTTCGGTTCAGGTCATGATCCCAGGGTACTGGGATCAAGGCCTGCATTGGGCTCTCTGCTCAGCAGGGAGCCTGCTTCCCTTCCTCTCTCTCTGCCTGCCTCTCTGCCTACCTGTGATCTCTCTCTGTCAAATAAATAAATAAAAAATCTTAAAAAAAAAATACAAAGTCCAAAGTTATGGATGGTATTATAGGTGATCTACATGAACCATCCTGGGCTTCCAAACAAACACCATACTGCCTCCAGGCCTAGCAGAGACCCACGCCTGCTTTAAGTCCCTGCAGCGTATGCTCCAACCTTCAGGGTGACAGAGAAAACCACAGGACCCCTAAAGGGAAAAATTGATCCCGAGATAGCACATCATATAATAGAGAACTACCTCAGGTTCACATTGGCCTAGTTGTGCGCTCTCTCCCTGCCTCACTGCTCAATGACACCCCTGCCCCAAACTCAAACACACACACACACACACACACACACACACACACACGTAACAGGGTGATTTCAAGGTATAGATATATAAATCCACAAATGGAAACAAAGCATGACATTTAACTGATTTATTAACCAAATAAGTAATTTCATGATTGTTTAAGATGAATTTTAGGAAAGAAAGTCACTAAAATAAATAATTAAAAATAAATGGACATTAATCCTGCCAAACTACCCTGTATATCCTCTTGGCATTTCTAAACCAAGAAAGATGTTTAATTTGTGCCTATGTATCAATGTGTGTGTAAATGTCTAAGTACATATTCTACCACTTATATACAGTATGATGTTAGGCAAATTACTTAATTTCCCTTCAAAACAAGTTCCTTATTAGTTTCCATTAGTAAAACGGAGATAATGGCCTTCTTGGGTTATTGTGAGATTGAATGTGGTAATACATGCACAGACCCTAGAACAAAGCTTCATATTTTATGATGATAAGATCATCATATCATCATCAGCAGCAACAGCAGCACCACCACCACAAGGAGGTACATAAGCAATTAATTACTTATGGGAAAGATGGAGTTAAAAGGGAAGCTTAAGATAAAACAGTTCATTGATGAAATGTTCAAGGTATCATGAAAATTCAAACTACTCCCCGGGAAAATACCAGAAAGTCTGTTTAGCCTAGGTTTACTTAGAGCAAAATTCCCATGGACTTGGCATAACAGGATTCTCCATCCTGATGGCCTGAGAAGGTCTGGTTGATCTGGGCCAGCAGGGCAGTTCCCTTCCATCCTTTACAACTGTGGGCGGGGCAGCCCAGGTGCTCCCTGTGTCTGTCATGCCAGCTCCTTACATGGGAGATCTGATTAGTCCAAGGTTCTAGCTCTGCAATATCCTGTCAGCAGCTTAACTGAAGTAAGTGCTCTTAGGAACTGGATTCTTTGGAAGTGAGATGCTTTGATGACAATTTTAAAGATAATGGGGTCTACAGAGAAACAAAATGTAGCATCACCATGAAATAGAAAACCTCAAATTGGAAGAGGAGGTGAACAATGAGAGGCTATGTACTCTGAAAAACAATCTGAACGGTTTGAAGAGGGGGGGGGTGGGAGGTTGGGGGAACCAGGTGGTGGGTATTAGAGAGGGTACGGATTGCATGGAGCACTGGGTGTGGTACAAAAACAATGAATACTGTTATGTTGAAAATAAATTTAAAAAAATGATAAAAGAAAAAAAAAGAAAACCTCAAATCATGTTTGGCTTGGATGACCCTGTTGGGGTCACGCTATCCTATGACAGGGACCGTCTACGGCCAAGGAACACTGGAAAAGGACAGATGCCAAGACTGCCAATGGTATCAGTCACTGACATCATGCAAGAAATCATCCATCCAGTTAAAGCACAGTACTGCATATTCCAACTTCAAAAATATGTTGTTAAAATGAAGAGTTTTACCTTTTTATATTCAGCAATGCCCAAGGTATTCCAGAAGGAGTATGAAATGCAGGTAGCAATTTTACCCCAAGTTCCACTGCTTTCTTTCGAAATATCTGAAAAGTTAAACAGTTATGTAAGTTCCTGCTGTAAGCAAAACAGAAAGTGTTATACTACCGTCTCACATTTAGCACTTTCCGACTTTAAAATTTTTTTCATATGAAAAGATAAAAGTGTCTCAAATTAACAGAATTACCTAGCAAAGCAAGAATGGTCTAGGGGCTCTCATGCTGTGGGGAATTCATTACCAATCTTGGTTGCAAAATTAGAATCATGTTGGGATATCTGAATAATGCTGATGTCTGGGTTGCACTCCTGAGATTCTAAATTCTATGGGTTGGAGCTTCCTGATTAGAATGTTTTAAAGCACCACAGGTGATGTCAGGTGATTCCAAAATGCAAGCCAGGGGGAGAACCAATGCTGTTAGGGGTAAGTCCTGGACTGAAAATTGGAAGAACTGGTCCTCTTCCAGCTTTACGTTTACTAGGACCCAGAGAAAGAAGTTTTAAAAAGATGATTTATTACAAGTAACCTATATATCACCTCAGCTCTTTGCAGTTTAACTTCCTCTGATGTTAAATGTAGGTGAAATGGAAGATATAAAGTTAAATTAGGTACAAATTATGCCCAGAATGTATAAGGAAGATAATATATGCACATAAATATCTAGAATGTAGATAAAATGAGGACTGGCAATAAAATCATCTGGGAGTTCTGTGAGCTTGGTAAGGCTGCACGGTGGAGAGAACATCTGGATGAGGACTCTGTGCAGCATGTCAGGGGCCAGTGATACTAGAGATTGGAGTGGGAAGGGGAGGAGGCATCCCTGGAGGCATCAGTGTAAACACAGACGCAGACAAGAGGGGGCACGTAGGCAAAATGGAATAGGTCAGCTCACCTGGCCAAAATAGAGAGGAATACTTGTAACCAAGTTGGAAATATACAGCATGGGCCCGAATCATGGAAGGTCATACATATAAAGCTAAGAATTTTACTCTGTTAAAATGGGAAAAGATTGAAAGTTTTTAAGCAGCCAGTTCACTTGAGCAGATTGTGCTTCAGGAAGAGTAATTGGATGACATCCATTCACAGTTCCATTGAAGGAAGACCTGGTATAGCTTTCCCTGTGACAGCTGAGACAGCAAGCAGGTGCCTTACCCCTTCTCCTGTAGGACTGAGCATGGTGTGCTAGGAACTCAACTATTTCCACTTGCCTCCTCCTTAAACAATGGAGTTGTGAGAAAGGCTGGGGAAACCCTGAAAGGCATGGAAAAATCTCCCAGTCAGTGGGAAAGCATTCTTTAAACCCACTGTCAAAGAAGTCTTGTGTTGTTTCTCTAGAGGAAAGTGTTCCAGTCCATAACTCCTGCTCTAAGTCCTGAGCCTCCCCACAGACAAATCCAGGCACTTGGGCTTCCAGACTGAACACGCTCCAGTAATGCCAATGTTGACGCTATTTCAGAAACCTTACTCTTTTGCATTCTCTCATCTATTAATGAAAATTAAGAAAATAATGAATTTTCATGTAAATTTTGGTTGATAATTTAGACAAACTAACATTCCTGGCATACAAACAAGGACACAGACATTTATAGCATAGAGAAAGCACCAGAAAACAGAGGTACCACTTTCTTCCCCATTCTCTTTAAACTGGACAATTTTCCCATTTCAACAACTAACAGTATATGTAAGGAGAGGAGAAGAAAAAATAGACCAAAAAGATATATTCTTCCCTTTGTCTCCCTTACCCTAGAGAATTCCAAGTTCTCTTCTACTGAAAGTGACTATCCAATCACAGCCCAGCCATCTGTTGACTTCCTAGTTTCTACTTTTTAAACTGTTAATTAATTAACTCCTTTTCAAGAAACTTACATAAGATAGAAGTCAAACGAAGCAATTAAAATACCATCGTGGATATTATAACCATATGGCGTGGGAGGTTAAGGATGCAGGCTTTGAAAAACACAATGCCTATGTTTGAATCTCAGTTCCAACTTTTTCAAATTGGGTAGTTTTGGACAAATTGCTTACTCTCTGTGCTAAGCTTCCTCATCTATAAAGTGGGGATAACAATAGCATTTGCTATGTTAAAGGTTGTGGAGGGGAATGTGTTTTTATATCGAAAGACCTTAGGACATGTAGTCACCACATTAAAAGGTTAGTTGTATCATTATGGGGATAATGATAGCACTATTTCCCTAAGAACTTTCCCTATTTACTGCCTGAAATTCTTGTCTTGGCTTTCATCCCACTGCTGTTTTGGTACCTTCTACTCAGGGGTATGTGTGTGTGTGTGTGTGTGTGTGTGTGTGTGTGTGTGTGTGTACTGTGACCCTATTACACATACTCTTATCATAAGTATTCATTCTCAAGAGCTAAGTCCTCAGTTCTCATCACATATATGCATTTCTTAATTCAACTTTCTATGTTAGCTCTAGTTCTGTACTTCTACATGTGTGCTCACATCACAATTTGGGTATCTTCTTGTCGTCTGAAATGTAACATGCCCAAGATGAAATAATCACTTACTATTCCAGGCAAACTTGCCCAGTTCCATCACTGACAGTGTTTGGCCAGTCTCTGGGGCTGGAGAGAGCAAGCATTTTGACTACTGATTTATCACTCTTTAGTCATCAAGTGTCAATGTTCATTTTTCCCAAAAGTCTCATATATAGCCCATTCCCTTTCCAGGAAATGAACATAGTCTTCATTTTCATCACCGAGTACAGAGATAGCATTAAAAAAAAAAAAAGAAGAAGAAGAAGAAGATCCTCTTCCTACCTAGTCTCCCATTCTCCAGGATTTTCCCTCCTGTCTATATTCATCTGTATCTATATTACTAAATTTCTTCTTTTACTACACAAGTTTCTTGTTCAAGAAACATAATGATTCCCTCTTGTCTAAAACATCAGGTTAAAACTGATATACTGACTCTTCAATGACTTCTATGAATCAGACCAATCTAGTATCTTCCATTCTCAAACGACTGACTCTGGCTCCAGCTCCAGCCATCATGGTCTCAAGCACTCATTCAAGTTCAGTCCACTTTAGTTATCTTTAAAAAAAATAAATAAATTATTTTCCTCCCAGCTTTCTTGAGATATAATTGACATGTAACATTGTGTACAACACAATGATTTGATTCATGTATACACTGTGAACTGTCTACCACAATAAGCTTAGTTCACATCTCTTTTTGCATAATTACTTTTTTTTTTGGTGGTGCCACCTTAGTATACTTACATAGTTCTTTCACCCTGAAACACCCTTTACTGCCACTGCTGGTCAAGCCAAATTCACCCATTCCTTAAGTCTCAGGCCAAGTCTCAACTCCAAAGATGCAAAGAGATCTTTGCCTTCTGTGAACTCCTACACTGACAACAGGCATCACACAAAGCAACATTTGATTACAGGATGCAAGATATAGGTCTCTGCATGCTTCCTTGTGTGACTCTCTTGTATACTCAAGTAATTTTCTTTTCTTTCTAAAATAGAGAAAAAGACTTCCATTTCTCCTTCATTGCTTACACATATCCCTAATATCCAGATTAGGCTTTTTGTTTGTTTGTTTTTCCAGATTAGGCCATTTTGTATTTAAATTTATTGCTATCACCACAGTATTCCTAGGAGTAGTGTATGGGAGGATATTTATATTCTCAGTTGACCCTTCTATCTTGAGGTTCCCTAGTCTGCCTTTGCTGATTCCCTAGTTCTCTGTATGCCTCGTTCATTCTTAGCTTCTGGAATCTGCTTCCATGTCCCCTTTTATGAGAGGTCTTTCTTAACAACCCCATGTAAAGTTAGCCATCTCATTTATGTTCATCATGTCATCTTGTTCATTTCTGTTCTACTATTTATCACATCCCAAATTAATTAATTGTTTATTTTTGACAATCCCACTAGTTGTAAGCTTCACAGGGGCACGGACTGTCTTCTTTGCTGCTGTCTATGTCTATCTAGTATCCAGGAAAGTAGCGGGTACTCATTAAATGTTCATTTAATAAGTGAATGAATCAATCCAATATTAATAAATACACTTGAGGCACTTTAATGAGAAGCCATTGAATATTCAAGTGCTTGCAAAGTACTCCATCCTATTCTATTAGTTTATATGGTTGGCAAATAATTAACTATGTCAAACATTATAAAGTCTCAACCTTGGGCACAATTACAAAATAGTTTTGGGTGAAACCATTAATTAATGTGTCGATGCTTTAAATGAAATCATATGTGAGCCTGAGTCAATCTTGATTCTTAATGTTTGATTTGTTATCTCCTCCTGAGATATGAAAAGAGGTTACTGGGAGGAGGAATCCAGATTCTCAAAGAGAACATCTTTCTACCTAAAATGGTGAGTATGTAATAAAATTCCAAACTAGCTTGCTTAATTAATACTATTAAAAGAATGAAGGAGAAATGTCACCAATCATTCTAAAGAACAGTTAAGTTCTAAGTAGCACATCCTGGACAATGTGCTGAAAGGCAAATGATCACAAAAAGCATACTTAAATGGCTCTTTGGTGCAAACTGGCGAGCTGGAGGTAGCACTGGACCTGGGTAGCACTTGGATACTAGCACGGGCTCTGCTATGGTTTCAGTGTGGGGCCTGGGTGCATCACCTAACTTTTCTGGTTCTTGGATTCCCCAACAAAATGGGAGATGGGGGCTGGTAATTTCTATTTTTGATTTATAGAAAAACTAGTATTCAGGAGTCACAGAGCTAGTACTAAAATGAGACTGGCAAAAACCCAAAACTATTATCATTTTTATAAAGATAGGAAGTGTTAATTTGCCACCAAATTCTTAGTCAGTCTTGGTTTCCAGGGTTTACTGATACTTATATTTGGTGGGGAGGATTTTACAAAGAGAGCAAGAAGAAAAATGACAGTTAATAAAATGCAATCCATGCTGAAACAGAAGATATATTTTTTTTAAAAATGATCATTAAAATTAGTTTTTTGTGCAACTTGCACCCATCAATTTGAGATGGGCAGACATCTTAGGACCCAAAAGGAATCTTCAAAAAGATCCTGCATCATAGAGATTCTATCTATAGCAAAAAATCAAAACTAATATAATCTGCTGAAAAAAGGGTGGAAAAATATGATGACATAGCTTCTAAAATAATCCTTCAAGCATGAGGCTAACTAACAGGTCTACATTAAAAAAAAAAAAAACTTTTATGGTCTCAAGTTAAGAATTTCAAAATAACTGCACTAAAACTACATCTTTTCATTACATTTAAGGAACATCATCAGTCTTATTGCTGTTTTTGATCAATGTTTTAAAAACTTTGGATTTTAGAACCTATCAGATAAAAACATTTCTCTTTTTACTTTACCCTCACAGAGAGGATTAGACAAGGCTGTAAACAAGATGTATGACTTTTTAAATTTTTTTTTTTTCTTGCCTTTCTAGTTTGCAGATCCCTGAAGAACTGTACAGGAATATTTACATGCCAGAGCAAAGAGTAAGGAAAGAGGAAAGGAATAAGAACAGATGGCTCTGGCTCTGGAAAGAACCCGTTTCAGTTCAGACATGCTTAAATTTGAAGCGCACAATCAGTATCAAAGTCTTTCTTCAAATGCTTATGCTGAAAACTTTACTGTGAAAAGATCAAACACTAATTCCCCATTAGTATAAGCAGCGTTTTCCTATTACTCATTCTCACTACATAAAGCTTTCAGCACAAGATGCCACAGATATGATAACTATCTTTGGCTGAAAATAACTGAAATAACCTATATATTGTTAGCTGAGTTGATTAACACACACTTTATGGGCCAGATTTAATCATTCAACCAATAAGTACTTATTGAGCTACTCTGGCTTTTTAATTTAGAGCTGAACTGCTTAAGGTTTAAATGTTCGAATAAGGATATATAAAAATAGTTAATCCAGGAGAAATTTAGAGGTGGAAGGGAAATCAGGGGTCATCTAGTTCCATAATCTTGGTATATAGATGAAACTGAGGTTCACAGAGGCCCTATTCCCCTGAGTAAATGCTCTGATGTGGGATAGTTCCATACTAGCTGTAGCCAAAGGAATGGCAGCTTCATGCCATCCCACACACAGGTAATTCTTTTGATCCAGAGAGACTCTCCCCTGTGAGTCTCTTGTATGTACATGTGCACACAACTTTCACTGCCTTTTTCTAATCTTTGCATTCTCTCTGCGATTAATTAAAACCCAAACTGCGGTTTTTCTAAATAATATGGATTATCTGTTGTATTTGTCAAATTGCATTATGAACTTCATCTTTTGAATTTATAAATTAGATGAATACTTTTGTCAGTTGTTTTGTTTTTCTTCTTTATGATTCAGTGTAGTTCAGTTTTTAGTCTTCAGGCAATTATATGAAAAGAATGTTCTTCATTTTCCTGAAAAATTAAAGCATTAAGATCTCCCCACTGGATTATTCAAAATACAAAGGATATGCATACCCACCTGTTAGTAACCATGAGTCACGATGAAAAAGAATCAATGCTACCTACCTCAGACTGGATTTTCTAATGTATGAGAGCACACAGTTAATAAGTGAAATAAAAAAAAAACAAACAAACCTGGTAAGTATAATTTTAAAATCTGGATATAGAATGCCCTACTGAATAGGCATTTTTGACCTAGCCAACTTTTTAAAAATACTTATTCTCATGAGAAAATTAACAGTGAGTTGTTTTTTTTTTTTAAGTTTGCTTTTATAGTGTCCCCTAGTCAAAATAATAAATGTTGGTAAGTGAATTAATAAAATTGCATCTTGGTACTGATTTTTTTCCTGAGGGCTCCAATTTCATTCCCAAGCTCCCAAAATAGGGAATATATTATAAAGTTAAGAGAGCAAGATGAAAAATGGGGAGAAATCCTAAGGAGAATTTTAGGCTATTGTTTGAAGGTAGGAAACACTGCCGCTTACTCCTGAACCTGGTCCTACGTTTTCCCACAGCATAAGCCAGAATCAAAGTGGGCTGGTAACAAGCATGTTGCACAGGAAGTAAGGAGACCTAGGTTTTAGTTTAGGGTGTGCTACTTTTTGATTCTGTCACAGTGAAGATGGGTCATTTTCCTTCTCCAATTTTCTGTTATGTGCAATGCAGGCAGTAGACAAGATACTTTCTGAGGTACTTTTCTGCTCCACAGGATCTGGATCTAAGACTTAAGAAGCACTTACTAGATATTTCCCAATGTGATAAAGGCTATAAGAGAGACACACAAGAAAAAAAAAAAAAGGATCCTTCATCTCAAGAAGCTTATAACCAAGAAGGCAAGCCAGACATAGAAAACTATATAAACATAAAATATACACCATAAAACAGTAATACGAACTAACATACAAGTAGAGGCTAAATTGAGTGATTTAGGCTGTGATTATGGGAATAAGACAAAGCAGAGATTGAGTTAGGTTCCGGGAGCAAGGTAAGATTGGAGAGGTAGCATTTATGTGGGTGCAAGTGGGCGTTTATTTGGGGGTAGGTATGTACCTGTTTGTGCACACCCTGCATTAATGTGGTGGAGGATAGGAGATAAAGCAGAAGGGGAGAGGAAGGAGCCTGACAGACAGCAAGGTAAAGAGGTAGATTAATAGGGCCTAGAAAATGGTAAGAAAGAACAGACGAAATAAGACAAGTTCATTAATCTTAAATATCAGGAACAGAAGGTGAAGGGTTGGTTAAAAGAGCACATCATTGGGTCAATGAAGTCCCAACACTTAACCACCTTAGTGCCTTCCATTTACAACAAGTGTAAGAATTTCTGAATCAGGGTCTTGATGAATGGGGCAGGGAGAAAGGCAGTAGTTCTCACTGGTTTTGGAACTCTCTGAATTGAAAGGGGTAAAGATACATAAATGACAATACCAAGAAATATTATACTGGCTGTGTGATAGAGGAAAGATCCTGAGAAATAATTAGGGACCTTTAAAAAACTGTTTCTCAAGAAGAAAGTATATTTATTGTACAGATAAATGGTGCATTATGGGGACTGGACAAAGTAAATAGTATGATGATAGGAAGTTATAGGTGCCTCTTCTAACATACATTCAACATGGAAGTTCTAACAGCTCTTGCCCTTAGAATTATCCTTAGGTGTACCATATATTGTGTTACTTTAGCTACCTAAACTCTAAAACATCAATGAACAATAAATAACAGCATAATAATCCAAGCCATTAGATAGTGCTCAGAGATGGGCTGTTGAGCTGCTCCTTCTTTCTCAGTTTAGGTTTAAAAAATGGGCAATTTGTCTACATGAAATTTTGAAAAATATGCAGTACATTGCTAATGATATTTAATATTAAGTATGCCATGTAGTGCATGAACACACCAAAAAGAAAACACCTTTTTAAAGAAAACATAATACTTGCTAAAGAGACAAGAAATTATAAAAAACATCTACCCTATCTGGCTATGAATTCCAATAGAATTTGTGGAACCCATACAGGTTGCTGGTATGTGCTATCATAGTGTTAAAACAGGGACTGCTCTGTTTACTGTTACATTTGCAAGTAAATATCACAACTCATTTAAAATATACAAAATCCCAGCTTGGTAACCTTTGCTAAATAGAAAGATAAGAAGAAAATGACAGCCTCATCTATCCAAGCATATTGTGATTCCTTGGCATTTTTGAGTTATAAGACATTCCACGACAGGGATTTTTCTAGATACCAAATCTCACCTCTAAAGCACATCAAAATATTTATAGTTTAACCTTTTATTTGTATTGGCTTTAAGAACATGTTGATCTGTTCTTTTGATTTAGTGAAATGTACAGGGATCCTGTCTTGCTGATTCAGCCTCTGCATCACAGGCGGCCACTGGGACGAAGAGATCGAGTTCCCTGCCATCTGCTGACAGAGCTGTAAGAGCTTGAGCACTCGCTTAGCCCACTCTGTGCCTCAGTTTCTAAATAAGTGAATGGGGAATTGTTTTCCCAAGTCACAAGATGATTAAATGTGATTAAGGGCACACGTGCTTTTTAAAGAGCAATAATAGTTACCATCATGATTGTTCTTTGCTATGAGATAGTGGCTCCCCCAGGAATAATTGAAGGATATTAACCGGTTTTGTCTATACACTAAATGGTCCCCAAACTGCTGAGCTTTTACGTCTGCTTTCTGTAGTCATACAGCTTCCTTCTGTTATTAGCTATCAGTTCATTACAGTGAAGACTTCTCAATGTTGTAGTGTATTTGCTCTCCTTCTAAACTGCTGACTAATTTTGTAAACAGTTGTCTGTACCAGAGCCCGAGGATAAGTCAAATGTCTCTTCCGTGTTTATCTTATGGTGAAGGGCATGAGCTTTAGCAAATGTGCCCTTTTTGTCTCAGGTGACTGAATTTAACTATTAACTCTACAGGTGTGAAAAAGCAGTGAAGTAGTACATTACTTAGCAGTCATAGTTTGCAAATTTGCTAAGTGAACTAAATACCAAACTCCACATAGGTTTTGTTTGCTTTTTTAAAAAAATGCAAAATGTAAGCTACTCTGTTTTCCTTTTAAGCGAATGTAAACCCATCTGGTTCTACATCTAATCCCATTAATCTGGTGGTTCTGATTTCTGCATAACCCTCCTTTATCATATAAAGCACACCTTTCGATTGCCTTTGGGCACAGAGTTCATAACTATGCCAACTGAAGGATAAACATTTTAAGTTATCAAATGGTGATGTTGCTGAACAACAATTTGGAAGCAGTGCTATTTTTGTTTTACATTTGTGCCTCCTTAAACAAGTTGATTTAACTTCTTAGCCTCAGCTGCCGTATCTGCAGAATGGAGAACTATACCTTTGCACCTGAGAACTCAGAAGTTCCTTCTCATTCCCCATTCTTTTTACCCTAACACCAAAATTAAATTTTTAATTTTTCTTATTTATTATACAATGAATATATTCTCATTACTGAAAAACCATAGACAAACAGGCAAAGGAGAGTCCCATTAATCCTAGCCACCTAGATTCAACGATAGTTAACATCTTAAGTATCTATCCTTTTAAATGGTATTATTTTTGAAAAAATGGCAGCATTCCATATACAATATTTTGTAATGTGTTAAATCCATCTGCAGCAATTTGATCTACATCAAACACAACATTCCATATCAGAGGTCAGCAAACATTTTCTGTAAAGGGTCAGATTATAAGTACCAGCTACATACTCTCTCATGGGTTTTGATTTTTTTCTTTTCTAATCCCTTAAAATGTAAAAACCATTCTTAGCTCTGGTAGTAAAAAAAAAAAAGGTCCTCAGGATGAATTTGGCCAGAGTGCTATCTTTTGCTGATCTCTGTTTGATATAATCATACACATTTCTGTAACATCTTCTTAAAAAAAGCTACATAGTATCCCAGTGTGTAGATAGACCAGAACTTAGCCAGACTCCTAGTCTTTGAAATTTAGGTTTCCATTGTCTTGATATTATAAACAGCAGTGGAATGAACCCTCCTGGACATACTTATTTGTATACGTGACTTACTTCTTCAGGGTAAATGTTTAAAAGCAGAATTTCTGCACAGAGGTCATTCACTCATTCATTCACTCATGAACGAGAGACATAGAATCAGAGCAGCCATAGAAAAAATGTAAGTGAATGGGTGTGTCTGTAGTTTCCCACTCCTGTATTATGCTAACTTTACTGAAAGCACCTTTTCATTTTTCATTTACAGTAAGAGGTCTTAAAATATTTTCACATATCCTATTACATGATACTACGTTTTAATAGACCTGTTTTATATTCTTACACTATCATAAATAATTCAATGCCTGTATTAATAACAATCATCATCAGAATATCAAAATGTTACACAATTAAATTCTTTTCTGTTAAAAGAGCTTAAAAATATCAAACTGAAATAATCTGGGAGGCATTTCCTCTTTAAAATACAACATATAATAACTAACAGGAAACATAATTTATCTTGTCCATTGTGGCCACTCTTACACTATTGGATGCTATTTAAAGATATTACATGCACACACACACAAAAACACATACACACACTTCAACACAGTTGAAACTTTCTAAATTATAAACTTTCAGAAAGCAACCTCTTCTATAATTCTGACCTTTAAAAATGTCAATTCATTTATTCAACAAATATTTATTGAGTGCCTATGTAGTACATGCCAAGTTGCCCAAGGCACTTGGAATACATGAATAAATGAGACAGCTGTGGTCAGTGACTCATAATAACACTTGTTTTTGAAGTGTAACTCTGGAAAAGTGTCCATAGAGTCAAGTAGTATTTGATGATACACAGGAAAGGATCAAGTAATAACTTCCACTTCTTCTCCAAAAAGAAAAGGAAGGAGAAAATAATACTGTGAGTACTGCACAAAATAGCAGTGGAAAATCCTTTCCATCAATCTGAGCATTAAAATCAGTGAAAGTATCAGATATGCAGAAAGACAACTGTATAAAACTATAGAGGAAATTATCATTTAGGTTTTTTAAAGACCTTAAATTCAGCTTTAGCCAAAACAGACTCTCCCCAATATGATCTATCTATGTATGGCATATATACCATACTTTTCTTCTGTGACTGGTCAACATCTTGAAGGTTATCATTTATATGGGAATCACCCTTTGTAGCAAAGGACTGAGTAGACCTATTCAGAAGAACTAGGTCTTCAGTACTGTTGAAGATAAATGAGACCCATGGAAAATGGCAACTTTTTTTTTTTTTTTAGGGGTTATAATAGAAAAATAAAAACAAAAATTTAAAAAATCTTCATTAAATATCAGAATAAGGACAGCAATTTGTGTCACATATTCTTCTGGGATTATGAGAGGGCTCTTCTATTTGCTTCACTTACCTAGAGTTTTCCCTCATATAAATGAAACCCCATTTGATATGGGGTTTTGATATGCTCCATTTGATACAATGTTTGTTAGATTTTAGGAAAGGAGCTCCATCAGAATTCCAAAAAAAGGAACTGTTTCCCTCAATATACTTGATGTAGTAAATTAGGACAGGGTTTCCTAAACAATGGTGGCAGCCAAATCTAGATGTCTATTTTCTTAGCTTTTTTTTTTTTTAAATTAAAAAAAAATTTTTTTTTAAAGGAATCCTGTTGAGCAAGAGGTTTCATGGTTTGAGGTCAGTGGTTCTCAAAGTGTGGACGGATAACAGGTTAGCAGCATCTGCGGAAGTGCAGGAAGTGCAAATGATCAGACTCCCATCCAAACTACAGAATCAGAAACCCTAGGAGGGGGCACCATAAATCTGTATTTAATAAGCCTTCCTGTGGTGCTGGATATACATTAATTTGAGAAGCACTGAATGTAGGAGGACTCAGGTAATTCAGTAAGAATGAGAAATAAATTGATTGGAAACAATACTTTCATCCAAATATTTATATAACACCACAGATATTACATGGTTTCTGCAGTGAACCAAGTGAAAATCTTTAATAATCTCTAAATTTAGCAAATTGCACAAGAGGTATGAAGCCATGTGACCCTGAATTCACAGTTTAACAGCCAGCCCTCCATTTGCTGTTCGCCTGATATTTAAGAGCAAATGGGACAGCCAATTCCTAAATGAATGGCAGTCATCACTGCATAATTTCCATCTTACTTGTTTGCTGCCCTGGTTTAGGAGCTTATTTTACTGTTAGTCATGTCTCTAAGTCACTTAATAGCATTAGAATGGAAAGATACGGTCAAATTTATGAGGCTGAGAACAAACCTCCTGTGAGTACTTTATACCACATTGAGAATCTAATTACTGGTTCACAACACAGCATTTATTAGTTTTCTCTCCCTTCATACAGACTCTGCAGCAAATCAGCACACAATAGTATTCAGTTCTGAAGGGACATTTATATGTAAAGTAGCTCTTGTATCTATTTGTGGTAGTTTACAGGTAAAATAACCCTGTTTTAGCACAGGACTAATCGTACAAGGTTAAAAACATAAAAGAACCACAATTATCTTCAACAGTGAGAGCTATGCCACTGTTATAGTTCAGGAATAATGTAATTGAGAAACATTTGTAAAATGAGGCTTGTCTTATATTAATGGTGGGAAGAAGATTTATGTACAACTTTCTTAAGGTACATTTTGGGCTTCTTTTCATTAAAGTTCTTAACAAGGAAATCAGCAGGAAAGAAGAGGAAACCAGTGGATATTTGTAAATATTTCTTGATTTCTGGATCCCTCAGGAAACTTGGAAAATTTAAATATGTAAACCTTTAAAAAAGTTTCCCAAGGCATTTCCAAATTCTTTCTACAGGATATACTCCGTTTATCAATGACTGTTTAGAATCCCATACTGGGGGTGGGGAGTGGTGGTAAGATCAACATATTGGTGTTGTGCTGGTTGAATAAATTTTTACACTTAAAAAAAGTCATAATGAAGACTTTTCACTAGGGGCCCACCTGGGTGGATCAGTGGGTTAAGCCTTTGCCTTTGGCTCAGGTCATGATCTCAGGGTCCTGGGATTGAGCCCCGCATCAGGCTCTCTGCTCAGCAGGGAGCCTGCTTCCCCTTCTCCCTCTGCCTGCTGCTCTGCCTACTTGTGATCTCTCTCTCTCTGTCAAATAAATAAATAAAATCTTAAAAAAAAAAAAAAGACTTTTCACTAGGGAATGCAAATATATTTACATAAAGTAATCACACAACTAATTACAATCACAGACCACATGCATTTCAGTAAAGTGGATCACAAATCAAATATCTTGAGGCAGCTCCTTTTCTCCCTGAGTTTCCTTCTTCCTTTCCCTTCCCTCCTTTTCTTTCCTTCTTTGCTTTCTTGCCTTCATTCCTCTGTCCTAAACATCTTCCTCTTTTATAGGTCTTGCAACAAAACACATTTATATCGTGAACTGATAAAATTTCAAGATATAAAGAATATAGAGAGATTTCACTCCAAGTTATCTCTAACATGCTAACTATATTAAAAGTAAATATTCATAATAAACCATAAAATCTGAACATCCTCTGTTTATATTATTGTCCACACTGAGATGATGACCTCCATGAAAACATAATCATTTAGTGAGAACATCCAAGTTCAGGGATGCCAGGAATGAGGATGTTTAAGTGGCTTTCAGCCATATAACTTCCCAAAGACTGAACTGCATAAATGATTTTGGCCAAGTAGTAATAGCTGAAGCTTATATAGCATTCAGGGTATTCCAGTGACTTTTCTGCATGTCTACATCTAAGTCACTTAATCTTTTAACCAAGCTTCTGAGGTGGGAAAGGTTGTCATCCCTCATTATGTTCACACAAAGCCAAAAAAAGGTAAGGCTGTGATTTGAATGACCAAGCCTGGCACTAGAGTTCATGGTCTTGACCATCGTTTCTCCATGCTTCTGAAACCAAGTTTCAGAACAACTCTCAACAAAAGTATATACATGTGTTGTAAGAAAGAATTAATGAAAGGATGGCTTAGTCTTCTCTGTACAATATATGTTAATCACAGCACATGCTATTAAGTATACAGTTGCTTATGACTTGAAAATTTACTATCACACCTAAAAATGGCAAATAAAAAATTGTTTCAGGTTATTTGGGTGATCTTTTTTATCAAGTAAAAAGATGAATGACATTTATCAAAATATCTCTTCAGCACTTTAAGACATGTAGAATATTTACATATACTTTATATTTCAATTCTGCTTGTTTTATGTCTGAAATATAATCTACAATTTATATGTGTCAAGCTAACTCAAATATATTAAACATTCTTTTAGAGAGAGAAAGAGACCCAAAATAGATTCTAAGATTCAAGATTGATTCCACCAAGCTTGACTATCCTTCTGGGCATTTTTTTTTTTGTTATTATTTAAAAACTTAAATTCTAAAAACACACAGAGATAGAGACCCCCCACACACACACATACAAAATGTACATAGCCTAGTGTAACATCATAAGACACACATCCTAGTAATTACCATCTGAGTCAAGATGAATCAAGAGACAGGATTTTGCTAGCCCCACAAGAGGCTCTCTATATGTTCCATCTCAGCCACAGCTCCTTCCTTCTCCCCAAAAGTAACCACATCCTGGTTCTTTTCTACTTCTTTATCAACCAACTGTTCATCCTTAGACTTAAAAAACAAAAGAAAACAAAACAAAAAACAAACAAAAAAACTACACCTTTTAAGCCTCTTCTATTTTTATTTATTTTGAAAGATCTATTTATTTTTTGGAGAGAGAGCACATGCACGTATGTGTGAGTGAGAACGAGGGGGTGGTACCAAGGGAGAGGGAGAGAGAGAATCCTCAAGCAGACTCCTCGATGAGCATGGAGCCTGACATGGGGCTCAATCCCAGGACCCCATGACCTGAGTCAAAATCCAGAGCCAGCAGCCCAATCAACTGAGCCACTCAGGTGTCCCTTACACTTTACACCTCTTTTAAACCACAGACTCTCCCTCTTCATCTTTCTTTTCCTTCTAATTTATCTGGACAAA
This sequence comes from Enhydra lutris kenyoni, assembly GCF_002288905.1. Taxonomy (NCBI): domain Eukaryota; kingdom Metazoa; phylum Chordata; class Mammalia; order Carnivora; family Mustelidae; genus Enhydra; species Enhydra lutris. Next base: position 14,577,256 of record NW_019154101.1, read on the forward strand.
TTTCAGTTATTTGAACAACAGGAATCACATTATGCTCATGTCTGTGTAGTGTAGATCAACACATTGCTTTCTCTGTATTCTTGACAAATTGGAGGCTGGATCCAGAGACTTGATCCCTTTGGCAAGACTCAAGATGATATATTCTTTTATCAGGAGGTACATACGTGGTTAGCCCTCCTTTTGAGAAATTAGCAGCTGTTGATGATAATGGCCTAGATCCATTAATTCCTCAGAGGTTGTAAAAATCGGTGATTTTCTACTTTGATTATTTTACTTTATTAACAGAAATAATTTTATTAAGAGATGCTTCGCTTATCTACTACTTGGTTACCAGTGATACAGTTCATACAGAAAGGGCAAGATAAATGCTTTCTTTTCCTTTATCAGTTTTCAAGGTCGTAAGTTCCCTGTTACTGTTTTGAAGGTGAAAATCATTTTTGCTTTCTAATATTATTATGAACTTATCTATTTAAACTTACTTAATGGGTTTTAATCTGTTACATTTCTAATTTTTACTAAAACAAAATTCTCATATTTGCCAGTGGAAGACTCTTTTAAGTTGGCTCTTGAGTCCCTTTGACATTATTGTAGTAGTTTTTGTTATCTTGTTTAATGAGATGTTTCAAACTAGTCTTGCACATTTTCTATTTTAGCCATTTCTGCAAGAAGCCCTAGTTAGCAAGAAGGAGGAACTTAAGACCCAGTCTGGGTGCTTATAACCACTGAAGTTTCTAGGCTTCTCTACTGACCACATTGTTTCTAGGCTTCTTCAGGCCTAAAAAAATGTGTTTAAACAGGTACACACATACACCCATGTAAATGCATATTTATATATTTTAAGACAAAATATCTCCTAAGTTCATACTAATATTTCCAATTAAAATTCATAACTACAATGTTTCTCCTTTTAACACTTTTATCATACAATCCGGCTATTTAAAGTGTACGTTTCAGTGGTTTTAGTACTGTCACACTAAACTGATTCACCACAATAAATTTTGGAAGATTTTTATCACCCCTAATAAAGAAACACCATATCCATTAGCAGTCACTCCCTATTTCCCCCCAACCTCTTCAGTCCTAGGCAACTTCTAATCCACTTTCTATCTCTACAGATTTGCCTATTTAGGACATTTCATAAAAATGGAAGCATACGATCTGTTATTTTGGTTGACTCAAGCTTATTCTATAGTAGAGTCACCAGGAAGGGCTCCTGAAGGCAATATTGTCTTATTTCTTGCATGCTGATAAGTTTGCCTGTACCCTCTGCACCTGAAAGTCAATTTTACAAAATATAAAATCCTTCTTTCTCATTTTTGCTACAGCGGCCAGAATTCACCTTGACTTTGGCATTCAAATAGGATATCTGTTTATAATGGAAAGCAATCAGCATTTGGATATTGGGTAAGGAAGGAGTTAAGATGTAACTACTGCGTAGGAATCAGTGCATGTTCCTAATTTGCCTCTGTGTCTACAGCAATTCATTGTTTCCTTTGCAGCTTCTCTGCTTTTTAGCATTTCTCTTGCACAGAACACAAGGTTTTGCCAGGGCATGAAGATGTCCAACTTTCCCACTTTTTTTCATTCCCAGCGATTTACAGATCTGGACAGCCTAAGCACTGGGTAACAGAAAGCATAAATACGTTACACCAGAAGTAGTCATTGTGTTTACACTCAAAAATGAGTTAAGAAGATCTGAGACATGGGGAGAAAACTCCCACCACGCCCCTCTTCGAATTTACAACATTCTGTAAACTTGAAAATCAATGTATCATTGTTCTGGAACACTGGATTTAGAGGATGCTTAAAAGACAGTACCCATTTATTTTAAATCAATGAAAAAAATCTGAAAGTGATAAAAGGGCTTGCTTGAGGTAAAGTCAACATCCAAGGATTTCAGATTCCAAAAACAATGTTCTTTCCACTTCTTAAGAGCTATTTCTTAAGTTTATTAGATGGACAACTTTAGTACAATGAATATTTAAGTAACCAATTTACAAATGTTTATCCAAAGGCTCAAAATCTGGCAATTTCTCTGACAAATATAATTTTAAGTAGAGAGAGGCTCAGGATAACTACAGAAATCTTACTTCCATTACAGGATCTCAGACATGTAGACAGCCCATGGCTGGAAGGAAAGGCAGAGTTTTCAGGTGAAGAGAGAGCCAAGTGAGAAAAGACACTGTTGGCTTTTTATCACATCTATAGATACCACAAACATTTTTTTAAAAAATTTATTTCAAAAATATAGAAATTTCCAATACTGGTATGCCCATGATGAAGCTCTATTGATTCATGTCAAATAGTCACATAATCACAATTGTTTTGCATTTTAAAAAATAAAGTAAAATAGTTCAAGTTTTAAAAATATGGTTGCTAATTACCTTGGGTTTCCATCATAAAGTGATTCTAGATTTTGATTTGAGAAACCTCAAGAGTGTCTGGTAGACTGTATGCTCTCCTCTTTATAGTCACCTCCTTTATCTCTCAGACAAGGTTTTCTTTTTTCCCTGGCCATTACTGAACAGCCTTTCTTTTTTTTCTTCCTCAAACAAGCATGCATGGCTTTTGAAGTTTCTTAAGGGATATTTACTGCTATAACGACAGGAGAAAGGCTCTCTGCTATGTCTTCCCTAATACCTTTCAATTAGACCCTGGAGAAAATAACAAAGTCACAGATTGTGCCAAGTGCCTCAGTGTTCCTAGATTTCCATGTTAGTAATGAACATAAACTCTACTAATGAATTCATATGCTTAACAAAAATAATTCTGTTGTTTTGCCTTGTAAATGGTGATGATGGAAAATGCAAAGATCTCCTATATTCACACACACACACACACACATTAGAATATGGAATAGTCTACACACTATTTGTATCACACATTAGGTTGATGTGTGTGTGTGTGTGCATGTGCGAGTGCATGTATAACAAAAAAGTCTCGGTACTATAATTAGCCCTTGTCTTTTTATACTGCTTTGGTAATTCAAAGACTAGGGAGTTGGATCTGAGACTGTGTAAGAGTTTATGACCAATCTGTCTACTTAAGCTTTGTGTCACCTTTATCTCTGTGTGAACTGAGGATAATATTAACATTGAATAGATGTTGTTGTAAATAAACCACCACCTGAAATGAAAATCTATAAATTGACTATAAAGAGCGAAATTCAATTATCACTGAGTAAAGCCATTTTCTTTATGAAACAGATGTCAGAAAGGGAAAAAAAGGTGACTTTCAAGATTCTACAGGCTGGATTCTTGTGAGAAAAGTTAAAAAAATTTAAATCTAAAGAGACTAGAACAACTGAATCCTGAGTAAGTTTAGTGGCAAAAATTTGGTAAGGATTTTATTTCCCCAAATCTACTGCAATTTTTAATATTTTTCTGATCATAAGATTATCACTAACTAGTTCATCATAGAAAATCTGGTAAGCTATGGTGAGTGCTGTGAAGTGTGTAAACCTGGCGATTCACAGACCTGTACCCCTGGGGATAAAAATACATTATATGTTTATTAAAATTTAAAAAAGAAAAAAAAAGAAAATCTGGTAAGTATCGAAAAACAAAAGGGCCGAGAAAAGATCACATACCAGTCAGAAGCAAATATTATTTATATTTAAGAAGTTTCTTATGTAATTAGTCTCTGTTCTCCATAGCTGAAATTATATCATACATGAAATTTCGTATTTTGCTTTATTTATGGTATCAATAATTGTCCATGTCATTAAATAAATGAGCAAGAATAAATTTTAATGGCTACACAGTATGCAATCATGTGGGCATTTCACGATCTGTTCCATCATTCTCTTCCTATTGGGTATTTGAGATGTCTCCTATTTAATGAGTACTTAAAATACATCCATTAACTGCTTTAGACATAATAATATTATATTTTGGATTATTTCCTTTGCATAGATTCCCCAATGTGGAATAACTGAAGCTAAATAAATATCTTTATTAAGGATCTTCTTATATGCATACACTTGATAGCTTTTCAGAGCAATTATATTGAATTACATTCCCTTCAGCAATGCCTGAGTGAATTTTTGCCCTACTCTCACCAAACTGGGTATTAACATAGTTTTTAGTTTCTGCTAATTTGATAGAAAAGCAGGGGCAGGGGAGTTGAAGTGTTGGTATTTTACTTTGAGTATTTGTAGAGTAAATTATTATTCTGTATCTGTCTGAACATGGAAGACAGGTACTGAAGTCAAACCAACGGAAAGTGCAACGCCAAGCACTGGTGAAATGAGACTGGCAACACTTGAAAGTGTGAGAACTGCTCATTTATCTGCATACCAACTAAACTCTTAAGGTGGCACCCTGAAATTCCACCATGGATAGACCCTCAGGAAACACCCCTAGTGGAATGCCAGGTCACTGGATATAATCTCAGTTAAACCTTAGGGGCCCCAGTTTTGAGTCTTGTCTTTTGACAACAGTTAACAAAATTAAAGGAAAACATTCTACTAAATGTTGGTTCACTGTAAATCTTTAATGATTACAATAAGTAGATATTTTAATCATTTTTTACAGGTTCCTTTATGATATATGACAATAAATCTGAGTTTTCCTTTCTTTCTTTCTCTGTTTATTGGATACAATAGAAAAAGCAAAAAGGCAACAGGATTCCAAATTTTTATTCATAGTCAGGAGAAATTTATTAAAGTGCTATCAACGTATGATATATTCATGAGCTATTTTTAAATCCTTTTTGGAATTCTCTAATTACATAAAAGCATTCCAATTGTATTGGTAAACCTTCACAATTTATGTCTTAATAAAGCCAAAATATTTTAGTTTCATTTGAAATAAGGTACTTTCTCCTTCTTACTTATCAGAAAATATGATTCAAAACTTGAAAATATGATTCCTTTTTCTAAATTATGTGTATTATTCAGTGCTCTCAAATACTGCCATCCTCAATATATGTCTTAGTTATAAAGGAAAAGTTGAATGCATACCTTAACCATTACAATGTCACACTGATATATAGATATAAATTTTATCAACATTTTGAACTATATCTGATACTAATTCAGAGTAAAAAGAGAGATTGTTGCTAAAAAATTACATAGATGTCTTTTATATATAGCAAGGTTTTTGCTTCATGTAGTCACTAGACAATGAGAAGCATTTTATTCTATTGATAAAGAAGGTAAGGGAATGAAAACACAAGAGAAGGAAAATAAGAATGCAACTAAAGAACTATTTGGAAAAAAATCAAGAACTTTGTCTCTGGTTTTAGAAAATGACATGAATGCAATGAATAAATCTTTTTAAACACAACTTGAATAAAAATCTGCTATAATCTCACAAGGTTTATGAATGTATCACACAATATGGCTTTCATACCTTAATTATTTTTTGTTGTTCAGGAAGTGAAAGATTTCACAAGTTATAGAAGATTGCTGCTGGCTCATTTTATGAAGTTTAGATGTCGAAAAGATGAGGAGGTGAGTAAGAGAAGAAGATTGTGGTACGAACTCTGGTAACTCTGGTTTTGGGAATACTATGTGGGCAGGGTCATGAAGCAGACAGAGCAGGATCTAATCCCAGTTCTATCACCACCTCTGTGACTCAGGAATCAGGTGCTGAGAGCCTCACTGCTACAACATGGAGATTTTGCATTTCTCCAGTACTGATAATGGCCCATGATAAACCCTTAAAAAACAGTCTTATTACCACCATTATCACCACTACCACCATCCTCCTCCTCTTCTTCTGCAGCCCCAAGTTAAGAGAAAACGCTATCATAAATTCAACTCTCAAGTTCCTCTGGAATGTTCTTTTCTCTAAACCTTCAGTAGTGTCACTTAGGTCCTGGCTCCAATTCAACCTAAAGTAGACCTCATCTTCCTACCCCTATATCAACGTTTATCCCACAATTGTCTTGGATTTTCTAAACAGCAGTTATTGCTATCTAAAATTACCCTGTAAACTAATTTATCATATTATCTTACTAGCATGTACATTTCATGAGAGCTGGGATTTTGTTGAATTTGTTCATTGCTGAATCCTTCAGAGATAAGAACATGGCCTGGCACATAATAGATGCTCAAAATAACCACAGATGGCATATAATATTTGCTGAATAAAGATGTGAATCATAAGTGACTAAATGTGTTAGTAGTTGTGTGCCTGATGAAATGACAGAGCTTTAAGATCCACTATAACCCAGTTAAACTCTGGGTTAGTATTCTTCGAAGACTAGTCATAAAGCATTACATAGTCATAAAGATTAGATAGCAGAAACTCAACATAAATGCTACAGTTGTTATCTGAATTAGCAGTTAAGTCTAAATTGAGTAATAAGTGTACTTTCTAGTCGACCAGAAGTCTGTGAGAGAAGGCTAAAGTCAGAGGCCCCTATTTAATAGCTACATACCTTGTTAGCCATAAAAACTGAGAAAAAGAAGTTAACAGTGATTTATAAATTAGAACTATGGCTATTATGATATCAAGAATTTAAAAAAATCTATTAAAATAAGGTTAAACAAGTAAATGTCTCAACCACATGGAATTTAAGAGAAAATCGTGACCATCTATTCTGCTTATCTGGTCTAACCCTGACCATCTACCTAATGGCAAGAATGAAAAACAGAACAAAAGTGCTTAGAATAATGAGCTGTGAAAAAATTCTTGTATTCTATGCCTATACCATTAAAACTCTTGGATTTCCTCATTTTGCAGGACCCTGGAATTAATCGATATTTGTACTGCTTTAGAGGAATTGGATACCTCAAATTAAAGTAATGCTCAATTAAGTTCAAAACAAACATTATCCTCAAGTATTTTACTAATACTTCAACTAAGTATACTTTAACTAAGTATACTTTAACTAATACTTTAACTAAGCTTCAGACAATTTAACCAGTTCATTTCTACCCATCATTCACTTGCTGTTCTTCATAACTTGTTTTATACTCGTAGTCTGTAATTTCAGTAAGATTTTTGCCAATACCTCCAAACCCATGCATTTCTTTGTCTCTGTCACATCTGGCTAGCAAAACCCAACTAAAACCGATCACCTACCTTCTCCATATTTGCATATAAACTGCTGAGCAATAGACACCTGATACCCCCATGAATTCATGGTCACCAATCTAGACACCATCCAGAAACTCTACCAGGTTTCTCTAGTCAACCCTCTCTAGAATGACAATTCTATATTACACACACTCATCTCCACGTCTGTCCTCTCTCCGAGTCTAGGCAGATGTCCTCTCCTATTTCTTCATATAGCTATCAGAGGCAGTCAGATGATAATTATCTCACATCTCCACCACTTAATCTACCAAGTCACTGATACGCCAATTTTCTCCTCTACTCTCATTCTGCAGTGGAGGAAGGACCCCTTCCTGAACCATCTGTCCTCTGAATCCCATCTTCCTCCACCTTCTTAAAGACCTTCTCCTCTTCAATCAAAACCAATTTTGATTCTGTGCAATTACTCTATCAAAAGTATTCTTAGTAAAGTCGCTTATGGCCTCTATATTGTAATGTCCCAAAGATATTTTTCTGTCCTTATAACAACTTCCCCTAGCAGAAGCCTTTGACACGGCTGAATGCTTCTTCATTTTTCAAAATACTATTTTCTTTTGGTTAATCACATTCTATTGGTTTTCTTCCTACTTCCGGGATCACCACATCTCAGTCTCTTTTTCTAGTCCCCTCTTCTCACTAATGCTTACATGTTAAGGCCCTCTTTTCTCAAGTCTGGTATATGCTCTGGGCAAGCCCATTCCCTTTTATTCTTTCAGTTGTCATTTAGCTGTAGATGACTCATGAGTTCAGGCTAGAGCCTGACATCCCTAATGTCTAGCTGTTACTTGGTATCTTGTAGCTAGAATGCCTGAGTCTGAAGCCCAGCTCTGCTACTTTGCATGCCTTTGGGCAAGTTGCTTAATAATCTGCTCTGTTTCTTCCTCCATAAAATAAGGATAAAAATACCTTTTCTTATTTTATAGGGTTGTTGTGAAACCTAAATGAATTAATATTTGTCAGCAGAGACTGTCTTTCTTTTGTTTGGTTCTGCACCACCAAGTGCAGTGCCTCAAAGCAGGTATTCCCATAAACATCTGCTGATTCACTAAATAAATGAACTTACCAAAAGGCAAATTATCACAATTCTGAGGAACTTTCTACTAGCCCTATTACATTTTAAATTCCTCTTGGTACCCTTCTAAAGGACACCACAAGTTAAAGAAAAAGAACACACAGGAATATTCCTGGAAAAACATAACTTGTTTAAAACACACACACACACACACACACACACACACACACACACACACACACACACACATTTAGTCTTAGAAATCCATTACGAATAGGATTCAGGCAGCAAAAAAATGATTTGGAGTATTGGTTTTAACAGGCACTGTGAATTATGAAATGATTCAAAATAAATATAAATATATTACCTCATCTCTTTCATTAGACTTTTGTAAAATGAGAAATGACTGGCCTGAGGAACACTTAAATCAAAAAGAAAGTGGTTGAAGGAGAAGCACCAAGTCCTCAATGTCTGATCAACACAGTGCTCCCAAAAAGGAATGATTAACTCCCACATCAGACAACAGCAATGGTGGTGACAAGCATTCCTTTTGTATAGGGTAGCTTATGTCTGTCAACTTTATTGTTTAAAATTTGGAAAGTTAGGGGAGAAGTCTAGATTAGAAGGTATTTCTTGGAGAAGCAGATGATCTTAGTAGACAAGTGCTGAAGGAGTAGCCTTTCACTTGAAAAGCTACTGAAGACTAATATTTCTATCCTGAGACACAACACTCCACTCACTTACTACCTTGGTGCCATAGGTACCAAGGTACCTTGTGGTACAGGCAGAGTCCAGTTTGGAGATTCTTGGAAAATTTCCTCTCTCCTCACAAATTCCTATCTTTAGCTACTCCTGGTGGTTGGGAAGGGTATATATATTTTTAACCTGTGTGGCAATCTTTAACACTGTCCACCAAATTTTCCTCCCAGGGATATGGTGGTACAATGCATCTCCTCCCCCAACCTCTTAAGTTACAGTGGCCATGTGACTTGCTCTGGTCAATGAGATGTGGGCTGAAGTAACCGGTGTCCTTCTGACATATGCACTACAAGCCAGTGTGCATTTACTAGATTCTCTTTTTCCATCCCTGCCCTCCAACTCCATGACTCCCATCTTGGCAAATGGAAATGATTCGGACAGCAGCTGCTCCACCAGCTGGGCTCTGGATGGATGATGTTGAGAGTCACGGGCAGAGCACGTGGCATGGGCGGAACATATAGAATGTACGGAGCATATTATCTTAAATCACTGAGATTTTGAGGTCGTCCCTACATCCTAAGCTAGTTCTACACTTACCAGTGTGAATTTATAGTTTGCTTACTATGTGCAAAGCACTGTGCTAAACTAAAAGGGATACAAATATTTCATTAAGAAACAAGTTGGGATGCCTGTCTGGCTCAGCTGGTAGAGCAACTCTTGATCTTGGGGTTGTGGGCTTGAGCCCCACACTAGAGGCAGAGTTTACTAAAAAAATAAAAAATAAAAGAAAGAAAGAAACAAGTTAATATCCTGACTTTCCCTTTCCTTGGGGAGCCAAGCGCTCTTGCTTGGTTTATAATCAGACAGAAATCAGACCAGCTTCTGCCATTTATACATTAGCATGAAAAAGTTTTAGAGCCAGAATTATTAGGAAACTGTAGAATTCCTTTTCTGAATTGTAGAGATAAAGTTCTTAGAGCAGATAAAACTTCTATGCTTTTGAAAACAATTATAAATACAGTATAGATTTTCATAAATAGAGAAACATATATAGCAAACCTGAGTTAAGGAGTAGATATGGTTTTAGTCATTCATTCCAGGACAAAAAAGTAGTCATTTCATTTGACTAAAATATATATTATTTATAATCAATCCCATATATTCCTAGATTTCTTTTAAAGTACAAATTAAACTTCTAATCATACATTCAATGAGAGACAGTTGGAACTCATTAACCATGGAAATTTAATAAGCAAAATTACTATAATCTAGTATGACTTTGAACCTTTTTAAGTAAAAATACTTATTCAGTATATCATATTCCTTTCTTTTATAAAAATTTCAATAGTAAATGCTAAATAGTAAATTTAATACCTGAAGTACATGTAAGGATCAATTCAAACTTCTAAGAAATTATAGGGTCAAACACATTAGTACAAAATAACATAAGAAGACAATATCATTTAGTAAATATGATGAAAATTGTTCTTTTTCAGGAAAGTAGCATATGTGTACCATTAAATGGCTAAAAAAGTTTTAGCTGAATAGTTTCCTCAAACTAAGCAAATATACATTATATGATCCCTTTCCCATTTACCTTTTATAATTTCATCTTAGATTTAAAATTTCACAAAATACTCCAATGTCAATTCTATTTAAAAGATCCGCTACAGGGATGCCTGGTTGGCTCAGTCTGTTGAGCGGCAGACTCTTAATTTTGGCTCAGGTCATGATGATCTCAGGTCATAAAATCAGAGCCTGGTCAAAATTTTCTCTCTCTCTCCCTTTGCCCCTCCCTCCCTCAAAAAAAAAAAAAAAAAAAAAAAAGGAAGGAAGAAAAGGTCCACTATAAATGACCAATAATATTTGGTAATTAATTAAATTTTGATATTGCCTCTAGCTCTCTGGTTTTCAAAACTTTCTCCTTCACAGAACCAGCATTTATAGAATAGATTAAAAAAAAGTAAGATGTTCTGCTGGGGTCAGTGGGAGGGTGGCTTGAGGTGGGGAGTGGGGTAGAGTTGTAAGGGGCTTACCCGGGGATTAGAGATTGTGCCTATTTTTAGTCCCCTTGTTATATACACATTTTTTTTGTCTCCACACACTACCTCAGTCTTCCAGGCCATTTGCTTATTTGTGTTGTTAATGTACAGATTTTGCTTTAAAAGGCAGGAGACTTTTCTCCTGGGGTTTTAAAAAAACAGAGGTCACGGAAAGCCTCATAAAGGTTTAGTCACAAATATTTACTAAATATTTTCCAGCTCAAGGCATACAGTGCTAAGCAAAGGGCTATAAAAACAGCAGAAATCTAATCCTTATTTTTGAGTTATACAAATTCTCCTGGGGAAAGGGGTGATGAAGAAGTAACAGAGTCATAAACAAAGCATGGTAATAGCCTATGCAGAGAATGCAGGGAAGGAAGTCCCTGACCTCCCTGTGCAGGAGCGGAGCCAGCCTGAGCAGACAATCAGGGAGGGCCTCACTGCAGGTGCTGTCTAGGTTGGGGTGCGGGGAGCAGGTGAAAGCCATTCTAGAGAGAGCACATGTGGATATAAAAACCACGCAGATGCACTTGGAGAATTTTAGGGGAAAAAATCCACGTTGTCGTTAGAGAGGAAGGTGTGTGAGGCCTAAGGAACAAAACCAAAAGAGGTAAGCTGAGTCTGGGTTATTTGGCTTTCTTTGTAGGCCACATCAAAAAGACTCAATTTATAAAGGCACAGGGACCAGTGGTGGCTGGCGAGAAGGGCAGTGTGGCATGATTACAAGACTGTTTGGGGCTAAGATGCAGAACTGGCTGAAGGGCTATGATGCTGAAGACATGGGCGGGTCATGTGGATATCCATAAGCCAGTTTTCTGCCTTCTCGTCCTATCACAGCAAAACAAAACTAACAAACCAAAACACAAACCTTTTTTCTTATGGGTCTATCCAAGTTTCCCACTTTGGGTTTATGAGAGTTACATCTGCTCACCAGAAACTAAAATCCACAGGGCAGGGATTTGAGGCGTTTTTAGTCTCAGGTATGTCTCAGGGCAAAGAACACTGTGAAGCACCTGGCCAGAATGCATCACTGCAGAGCGACTTCTCTCAGGTTGTGACTCCGTTTTACCTGCATGGCTGTCCAATCTCACCGCGCCACACACACACACAGACACACACACACACACACACAGACACACACACACAGACACACACACACGAGCTTTCCTGCCGATGGAGCCCCTCTAACCACCTCATCCAAAGTGGTTCTTCCCCAGACAATTATTCTCGGTAAGAATACTGATGCCTGGGTGGTTCAGTCAGTAAAGCTTCTGACTCTTGATTTTGGCTCAGGTCATGATCTCAGGGTCTTGAGACTGAGCCCCCGATGGGGCTCTGTGCTTAGCAGGGAGTCTGCTTGAGATTCTTTCTCTTCTCCTCTCTCTGCCCTCCGCCCCCAAAAAGAGAATATTGATGAAAAGGAGGGTGAAAAAGTTTTATAAATCCAGCCCTTTCTCATTTTACAATGCATTTAATGTTCTTAATTTTTATTATTTCTCTTTCTTCTTGGTTCTTTTCTTTTAATTATACAGACTCAGCTAACCATATAGTAATTTTTTCATAATATAGACATTTAAAATGATGTATTTCTTTAAGAAATGCTTTCCACAGAATTTAAAGGGATGCTTATACTTCAGTTGTTTGTTGAGTAGTCTATCCTAATATTATAGATTCACTCCTTGGTCCAGTTTATTTAAGAGATTAGTTAAAAAATTTCAAGGAGTTTCACTATTTTAAATATGTGTATCATTTATGCCCAGTGTTATATTTTGATTATGGCATTATAAATAAATTTTATTAAAAATTTTCATTGTCTATAACATATAATAAACATTGATCAAGGATTTGGTTACCTAATTTTTCTATTTCATTACGCCATTATTTCAAGCCTCCTTTTTAACTACATTGCTCAAATCTGTCATGTATTCATTTTATAGGCTTAATTTTTTTTAAAGATTTTATTTATTTATTTTAGAGAGACAGAGAAAGCATGAGCAGTGCGAGAGGCAGAAGGAGAGGGAGAGTATCTCAACAGCTGACTCTGCACTGGGGGAGTTCAATCCCACAACCCTGCAATCCTGACCTGAGCCTGTCAAAAGTCCCATGCTTAATTGACTGAGCCACCCAGGCACCCCCTAGGCTTACTATATTTTGCTTTTAGGGTACTATGATCATGTTTTTTAAATCTTTGTGTGTGTGTATTTGTAATTATGCTCTCTATTGATATCTTTTGTTTCTGGATTCAAATCAACTTTATTGGAGTCCATAATTAAAATACTAGCCAGAGAGGATGATAAATCTGAGCCTGATTTTTACAGGCAGGATTTGGGGAGAGGAGTATTAATGCATTTCTGGTGGATCTGTTTTTTGTTTTTTTTCCCTGTCCATACCAGATAGTTCTACATTTTATGGAAAATTTAGTATGTATAAGGTGATATTATTTATGGGTAATTTTATGTTATCCAATTTTTAGTGTTCATTATAAAAAGGAAACCAAATTACTATTAATTCTCGCCCCTTTTTTGCTCTGGCTGCTAGGAAACCCAAAGACAAATTTCTGCCCAAAGCCTACTTGGCTATACCAGATGTTTGTTAATCTTACCTGTGACTCTAATGTTCTCTGACTCTATCAGTCAGGGAAAGACAAATACTGTATGATCTCATTCATATGTGGAATTTGAGAAACAAAACAAAAAAAAAGAAAAAGGAAAAAAGTAAGAGAGAGAGAGAGAGAAAGCAAGAAACAGACTCTTAATTATAGGCAACAAAGTGATGGTTACCAGAGGGGAGACGGGTGGGGGGAATGTGTGAAATAAATGATGGGGATGAAGGACTCCATCTGTCTTATTGAACCCAGACTGATATATGGAACTATTCAATTACTGTACTGTATACCTGAAACTAATGTAACACTGTATGTTAACTAACTAGAATTAAAATAAAAACTTAAATTAAAAAAAATATAGTCTGGGGGCCCTGGGTGGCTCAGTAGGTTAAAGCCTCTGCCTTCGGCTCAGGTCATGATCCCAGGGTCCTGGGATTGAGCCCTGCATCAGGCTCTCTGCTCAGCGGGGAGCCTGCTTCCCTTCCTCTCTCTGCCTGCCTCTCTGCCTACTTGTGATCTCTGTCTGTCAAATAAATAAATAATCTTTTTTTTTTTTTTTTTTAAGATTTTATTTATTTGTCAGAAAGAGAGGGAGAGAGAGCGAGCACAGGCAGACAGAATGGCAGGCAGAGGCAGAGGGAGAAGCAGGCTCCCTGCCGAGCAAGGAGCCCGATGCGGGACTCGATCCCAGGACACTGGGATCATGACCTGAGCCGAAGGCAGCTGCTTAACCAACTGAGCCACCCAGGCGTCCCAATAAATAAATAATCTTAAAAAAAAATAGTCTGACTTTATTTTCTGTTTTCAACAGCTCTGTGTGTATTATGCACATTTCTGGTAAGTCACTTTAATTTCTTTGCAGAATAAGGCAGGAGACAGATAGGTGGATGGTCTGAAAGATGACTTTATCGTCATGGATGGTGGCAGACACAGTTTGAAAGGGAACCCCATCAAAGCATCCTGATTTTCTAAGGACTTTCTAAACACTTTCATAATTATTCATCACTAAATACACTCTATAAAATTGATGGCTAGCCCCCTAAATAGCCCAAATATTTGAAACCTATTATGAGAAAACAGTAAATCTTTCCACCAATAAACTGACATTCCCCATCTTATTTCTCTCTTCTCCACTCCATAATCCTACCCCCTTCCTATATGTTTTTTCCCTTGATATTCCTAAACTTGGTGGCATAAGCTACTTCTCTTTGTTGGAAGCTATTCAGCAATCTTTGGTACTCGTGTATGGAGCAATGGATTTCTTTTGGTGAATTTGGGGAAAAATACTCTTGCTCCCTTGAAATGAAAGATATCCTGGCAGAGTTACCTGATCTAATATAAGAATCCATTATGTGTATTTCCCCAGTGCTAGATCAATGTCTTGGTTACCTTCTTGCACTGAAAGCTAGTTCTTCAATTGTTTTAGCATCCAGTAGTTGGTGTCTTATTTTTCCAGTTTACCTATATAAAACATACTAGGCAAATGTCTCCCCTGAGGAGTAAATACCTTAGTAGTTCCAAACGTTCTCTCTTAATTTATACAATAAAGTAGTTTTATAAATCAGGAAAAGTGTTTTCAAGTATATTATTAAATTATCAGTTTCCATATGGCTTGTTTCCTCTGACATCCTTATTCACAGTAGTGATACTGTATCTCTTTTTGGCTTCCAAACATTTATTCTTCTAACTCTTCTAATAAGGCCTCAGTCTCCTGTTCAGGAATTATGTACACTCCGTGTTCAAAGGGTATTGAATTCAAACCCTATAGAAGACTTCTATCATGTCCTCTCTTTCTTTCCCCAAGATCCTTAAGGGGCCACATGTAAACCAAACTGCCAATTGATTTCTTTCTCCTGGGCTTCTGTGTCTTGACAAGGGTAGAAAAACAGGGCATATTTATTAATTCTAGGATGCCCCAGAATGATTATTGAGCTTACTTCCAACTTGTTTTTCAGCCCTCACTAGGAGGATGTGGCATTACTATATCCTATTAACTTAACTTTCTGCTGAATAAAGTCATTGGTTTCTACTGTAAAACAAATAATATGTGGTATATTCATACATGCTACTTTACACATATAACATCTTCTCTTGTAATGTCTTGTTTTGCGTTTGCCAATTTTCAATTACCATTTTTCTTTAGGTTACTCTTATTCTACAGCGGGGTTTCTCAAAATTTGTTCTGGGAAACAGTATTTGTAACTCAGAATTAGCAAATGTTACATTAAGGAAAAAGGAGGAAGGTTACAGTTAAGGAAGTATGTTAAACAGAGGGATAAATAAAATTCAGTTAGTTTCTTTTTCTGTACATTGTGAATTTCTAGGACAGAATATAAGATGTAGCTTTTTCTGAATTTATTTTTAGTACATATATGATACAGACTTATCCTGAAGTATCTAAAGAGACTAGTGCTCTGTAGAACATATTTTGGGTAATGATATTCTACTGCTATTTACTGTCTCCAATGAGGACTCCAGTTTCCCTTGAGTTTGTAGTAGAGCAATACTACCTCTTTTACTTCTATTTAATACTGATCATTCCTATTTAATATTCATCTTATAACTATCCTGTTTGTAATTCTTGTGATTGTTTGCATTTCTTATATAGACTGAAAACCTTGTGACCGACTGTTTTTAATGGCACTACCAAATATTTTAAATGAGCTAGAGTGTTTTAACATTTATTGAATATGTCCCTACAGTCAAACTACTTATCAACAGGTATGTCATGTTACCATTGTAATTTTGGTAGGGTTTACAGTTCCACGGGCATTCTTGATTACTCCTGAGTGTTTCTAATTGTAGTTTCCCTGAAGCATGTAACACAAACCAATGGTATTCCTCTTCTGATTTTGCAATAATTAAATTTAAGAATTTTGATCTTATATCAATGTGGGGCTATCTAGTTCTGATGGTGATTTATATGATGTTCTCAAAATACTCCTGAGCCTAAGCAATGAAAAGAGAATGTCAAATTACAGTGACTTAGTAGCCCCTCTATAAGATAATCTAGGAAGATAAATTTGCCTAGACTATCTTAGTAAATACCTTGATTTACATAAAAATGTGTAGTATAGAATTTTATCAACAATCTGAGACCAAGTAATTCATAATTTGGCTATGTTGGTGTTCTTTCTATTAATGAATGTTCAATTTTTTTTTTCTTCATTTGGATATTGAGGTAAACAGCTCAAGTACAGACTTGGAGTAAAATAGTTTTTCTTGACCACATTCTTGATAGTCAACTTCCCTGAGTGCACTGGTCAGAAATTGTCAGTGATGAGGTAACTGAGAGGAAAAAGGATGAAATGATAAGAAAACAGATTAGTACTAACCACTTCTTACCCAGCAATACCACTTAAGAGAATAAATATTTATCTACTGATTATAGCTACCTCATCCAAAATACAGGAACTGGAAAAAACCCAACTACCCAACATTTAGGGACAGGTTATGCAAAAACTATGCTGAATAGATGAATCTTTATTAACTAAAAGTATATTCTATAGAAATAGAAAATTAAGTGAGAATGGAAATACCTTAAGTATTTTATAATTATAATACAGAAAGTCTTGATGTAATAAAAACTATGCTTTGTATGGGGATAAGGAACCAAAAATTACACTAAAAGAATAATTATTTTTAATGGAGGTGTTCTTTGTAGTACTTTGTTTGCTAAAGTTAGCTATATATGGAATAAAAAAGTACCTTTACAAAATCTGAGCCAAATGATTTTATCTATAGGCAAAATATCTGTGGGTATATTTATATAATTTATATAAAACCATAGATATCATGGGTTTATATGTAAACCCACAGATATCATGCTTAATTAGGATGTTTTTTCACTTGTAATGGATATATATAAACTTAAGACATCATTACAAGTGAAAAAATATCTTAACTAAACATGATGCATATTTAAAAGAAATGTTACGTGTTTTTCTTTGTATGCTCAATTATCCTATTTGAGCCCAGATATAGAAGGATGCAGTTCTTATTTTCTCCAAATCGTCTCACCTCCATATAAATGTTGAAGAAAATTAAAACCAAGTTCATCCTACGTATGTCAAAAAGAGTGAGAATACCAGGCACTGGATACTCAAAGACAAATACTCTAAGAGCAGGAAGTTGCTAACTAAAATAACAATTTTCAGTATGACTTTGTAAAAATATGGATTCCCTGGCTCAAGGCTTGGAACATCCTAAACCAAACAGAACAAATGAAGTGATGTGGGCCTGGAAAAAGGGAAGAAGAGGAGAAATGGGCCAGAAAGTCTCGTTACTCTGGCTGAGAAGGTGACAGAGTCCATAATGACGAAAAGAACTTAACACTTAAATAGGACTGATATGGGTGAATATAGAGTCATTTATATACCTTGAAAATATCTATGGTAGAATAAAATCTAAGGACAGAGAGAACATTCAGGTTGTGCAGGCTGTTTTGTTATGGCTAGGAAAGTACCCGGGAGACAGGAACAAAGTAAAGCAGCTTTTCTCATTAAACATTTATTGCTCTGCTTAGATCGGTTTTGAAGGAGCATTGAAATACGTGAAATACTACACTAGGTAAGATCCACTCTTCCCCCAGCCAGAATGCTGAGGCTCACACAAATCTGATTGACATGCAATTGAAGTATGTGACTATTTTTCCTTGACGTCAGCTTTTAATATTCTCAACATTAAAGGTGAAGTCCTTTTCAACAACTCTTAGTGGACACTTAGGATATTCATAGAGTTGTCCAAAACCTTTCAAGAAAATAGCATCTGTGCTCTTTATAAGCATGACACAAAAAACCTTTCTTAATCTATCAATAAAAGGAAGCTAAATTAAAAATTCCTGCTTTCTTCTGAACAGACAATTAATTAAGCCTCACTCTAGGAAGAGCTCCAAAGCACATTACACAGGGACACTGGCCTACAGGACTTCTCACTAGAAGGCTGAATACCTCACTTACTCCCTCACTGTAATTTTCAGATCTCGCTTGTCAACCTACTCCACCTTCAAAAAGGTTTTTATTAAGCTAAGCTTAAAATAATTTTTAAAGAAAAAGAACTCATCCACAAGCCTGCCACTGCACTAAACCTCTTTGTGTATAGGCATATCTAATTTATAGTTATAATCACATCACACCTAACAGAACAGGCCCAGGTTTTTTAAAAGGCATTGCTTACCATATCCTCAGAACATGTTGTGCCCAACTTGCCCAGTGTGCTCGTTTAATAAGTATATATTACACTAAATTCAGTGTATGCTAGAGACCTATTGAAATATGAGAACAGATACCACAAAAAGCAAATTTTCCCACTAAAATATAATTTTACAGTTTCATCTTACCTCTTCTCCAGACAGATAGTAGGCTGAGAGTAGCCCACCAACAAAGCGTATATTTACTTCAAAAACAGAGACTTCAGCATTCTGTGGAAACAAAATAAAGGAGGTTCATACATAAATGATGGTACACAATTGAGAAAAATACCGTCATGATAAAGTAGACCAAATATTTAAATTTTGCTCACTCTTATATGCTTGCCCAGAGCAATTTATATACAAGAGAAAAAGTTCTGTCTTCTAACAGTGTCAAAATATATGTAAATAGATGAAATAATTTTGACTCTTAAAATAACAATTATAAAATATTTATAAAATTATTTCTTCCCTCTGTTCAACAACAAGATATACTACTTAGTATTCTCTATTTGTGCAGATGCCACAGGCCAGGATATTTTATTTTCCTATTCTGTGTTCTCCTTTTATTTTATTCATTTGCCTGCTTTTTCTTCCTGAAAGGCCATTCAGACTCTGTATTTTGGCTGGTCGTTGAACATGATTCTAGCATTCTTCTCACATCATGATAAAGCAGCACAGCTAGAATGCAAATAGAATTTGAAGTTGGAGGGACCTGGGTTCCAGGTGCTGGTGCCCAAATTCCTGCCTGTGGCTGAGGATGGTCACATGTTTCTTTCTTTCTTTGTTTCTTTCTTTTTTTTTTTAAGATTATTTATTTATTTATTTGACAGACAGAGACCACAAGTAGGCAGAAAAGCAGGCAGAGAGAGAGGAAGGGAAGCAGGCTCCCCGCCGAGCAAGGAGCCTGACATGGGGCTCGATCCCAGGACCCTGGGATCATGACCCGAGCCGAAGGCAGAGGCTTTAACCCACTGAGCCACCCAGGAGCCCCTGGTGACATGTTTCTGAGCAGAAATTTCATCTGCAGTGTACCAGATCATGCACTAATCTCTTTACATGGACTATGTCCTTTAATCCTCACACCAACCCTGTGAAATAATTACTAGTCTTATGTTCATTATACAAATGGGGAAACTGAGACAGTGATTACTGTAACATCAGACAACTAACAAGTGGTTGAGTCAGAATCTGACAGGAATACTGATTCCTGACCCATGGCTCCCCTATCCTGACTCCTTAATCACCTCACATTGTAATGCACCATGTCTCTACTAATGGTCATATAACTGTGGCATATAATCAGCAACTACTACAAATACTTGTATTATTTTATAATACTTGACATGCTGTTACTAAAAAATTTAACACAGCTAATCTATCATAGTGTAAGATACACGCCAATCCACAGTTAGCTTCCTTTCCTGTTGACTGGCCTACTGAGTAGTTGTTCACTTTTGTGTAAGGTCAAACCATTCACTGATAAGCACAGGAGTTTACAGTAAACTATACTATATATATATACTATATGTAAAAACTATACTATATACTATATATACTATATGGAGTCAATATCTGACAGATGAGCTTAGTTTTTTTTTAATAAAGATTTTATTTATTTATTTGACAGACAGAGATCATAAGCAGGCAGAGAAGCAGGTGGGGTGGGGGATAGCAGGCTCCCCGCTGAGCAGAGAGCCTGATGCGGGGCTCGATCCCAGGACCCTGAGATCATGACCTGAGCCTAAAGCAGAGGCTTAACCCACTGAGCCACCCACGTGCCCCACACATGAGCTTAGTTAAAATCATCCAAGATATTATTCCTTTTAACAAATACTTATGAAGCAACTACCATGTTCCAGGCACTGTCATAGGCTCGAGGGTCATGGTAATGAAGACTGACAGGGTCCTCAAACTCATGGGAGTTTACTTTAGTGGGAAGAAACAATAGTAGAAAAGAAAAATGGACAAATATTTTCATTTAATTCCCACATGCTCTCTCTAAAAAGTTATAAGGATCTAAAAATTAAAGCTAGGCAACTGCTTACATTACGTTTTTCCAAAAAATTTCCTGCAAAAGGAAGACTATGAAAGCAACTCAGGCTGCAGAATTACAGGGCACCTGGGTGGCTCAGTCAGTTAAGTGGCTAACTCTTTGTTTTGGCTCAGGCCATGATCTCAGGGTCCTGGGATCAAGCCATCTCAAGCTGTGAGGATTCTCTCCCTCTCCCTCTGCCTCTCACCCCTCTCTCTCTCTCAAATAAATAAACAAATCTTAAAAAAAAAGAAATGGAAAGAGAATTACTGGGTCAGAGTTAAAAGAATCATAATGTAAGACTCTTTGGTGAATTTGTTTAGCAGTACTTCATAATTTGCAACATGTACCTGATAATAATTTGACTACAAACACTCTATATAGGTGCAATTTATCAATGAGTGTATCATTCTGAATGAACATTGTATAAATATTGGTAAAATCTTATGGGCAAGATTACTGATAAGGAAAAAGGAAGGGAATTCATTAAGTTATTTTAGTTCACACAGCTGTATTTCTTATTTCTAAAGGTAACAATGTCTTATAATAAAATCTAATGAATTTAAACCCTCAAATCATATCACTCTCTTTTTTTTACTTGTGTTTTTCAGTTTTTTTCTTTGGTTTAAAGATATATTTATTTATTTGAGAGAGAGAGAGAGAATGAGAGCACAAGCAGGGAGAGTAGCAGATGGAGAGGGAGAAGCAGGCTTCCTGCTGAGCAGGGAGCCCGATGCAGGGCTCAATTCCAGGACCCTGGGATCATGACCTGAGCTGAAGGCAGCTGCTCAACTGACTGAGCCACCCAGACACCCCTGTTTTTCAGTTTTCAAACCTGAGAACAGTCCTCCACATTTCTTCCTACTAAAGCCCATTAAAGTAATTTTATATTCTGATTCTGGCTATGGGTTCATCAGAGATGCATTCTCTTCTTCCTATGAAAATTTTGGATAATCAGGACTTTTATATAGACATCTGATAAAAATTATTGCAAGATAGAAGACTGAGACATGTCAAATACGATCGGAAATATATCTTCAGCTAGACATCAGTCACATATTGAATAGTTATTCAACCAGTGACTGATCCAGCAATGTATTCTAGAGCCTAAATTCTGTTTATCTTGCTTTGTAAAATATCGAGAAATGACCTTGCAAAGTACCATGCTCAAGGTCAGTTGCTTTGCCTTTTGAATTTCATGGATCTAACAGTCTGGTGAGACTGTCCAAGAAGGAAATCTGGCTTGTTAGTGAACCCATGCAGCTTTCCAGTGATTTCTGTGTCCTTGCCTTTAAAAGCCTTTTCAGGAATGTCATATCACCATTAGTAGTACTCAAGAATCATCATATTTTTCTCCTTTTGAAAACTGGAATGATGTTAGAATTCCCATTATTTTACTTCTTTTCATCAAAGTTAAAATTTTTTAATATTTTTTTATTGTTATGTTAGTCACCATACAGTACATCATTAGTTTTTGATGTAGTGTTCCATGGTTTATTGTTTGTAATAACACCCAGTTCTCCATGCAGTCCGTGCCCTCCTTAAAACCCATCACCAGGCTCACCCATTTCCTACCCCCTCTCTTCTAAAACCCTCAGTTTAGGGGCGCCTGGGTGGCTCAGTGGGTTAAAGCCTCTGCCTTTGGCTCAGATCATGGTCCCAGGGTCCTGGGATCGAGCCCTGCATTCGGGCTCTCTCTCAGAGGGGAGCCTGCTTCTCCCTCTCTCTGCCTGCCTCTCTGCCTACTTGTGATCTCTGTCTGTCAAATAAATAAATAAAAATCTTAAAAAAAAAATCTTTAAAAAAAAACAAACCCTCAGTTTGGGGGTGCCTGAGTGGCTCAGTGGGTTAAGCCTATGCCTTTGGCTCAGGTCCTGATCCCAGGGTTCTGGGATCGAGGCCCACATCGGGCTCTCTGCTCAGCAGGAAGCCTGCTTCCCCCCACCCCCCTGCCTGTTTCTCTGCCTACTTGTGTTCTCTGTCAAACAAATAAATAAAATCTTAAAAAATAAATAAATAAAATAAACCCCTCAGTTTGTTTCCCAGAGTCCATAGTCTCTTATGGTTCATCTTCCACTCCACAATTTCCCCCTCTTCATTTTTTCCTTCCTTCTAATGTCCTCCAATGCTATTCCTTATGTTCCACGAGTAAGTGAAACCATATAATAACTGATTTTCTCTGCTTGACTTATTTCACTTATCATTGTCAAAGGTAAATCTAAATTATTTTGAAAGCTTAATTTGAGAGCTCTTTCTATATTCTGGGCTGTATTATGATATAGGTCAGAAGGCAGATTTAGACACTTTTGGTCACTCTTTATAGATCATTAGATGAAAAGGACTAAGAAAATAAAAATTATCCCACCATAGCAAATTAGTTTTCTATATTGGAAACAGCAAACCATAAAAACAGTCCCTACAGTCAGAAAGACCTGGAACTGAGGGCTGCTTTTGGAACTAGCTGAGTGTGAGATCCCAGGCAAGTCACTTATTCTCTTTGAGCCTCTCTTTTCTCATTTGTAAAAAGGGATGAGGCATTCTTTACAAGGCACTATGAGTCCATGAATAAAAAACACTGCACATGGCATGTGGCAGAAAGTGCTCAGTGGAGAGCTGCTGCCATTACCCACTACACAGTAACTCAGCCTCAATAAACTAAGGTCTAGCTTAGCTTATTTCCACAGGGGTTACTGGAAAATCAGAAACTCCAGAATCCTAATATTCTAAATTCTAGAATGCAAACTGACACATCTGCTCTCACCCTCATGGGAATCCTATTTCTCGATGGCTAAAAATCCTCTTTTGAAATAATAGTACCCCGACCAAACTTCCTTTTGGGTTTGATCTACTTTATAGGCTATCTGGATTTTCAAAAGGGAATTTCTACAATCAGGGTTTTAGGTTATTTTTACAGATTTCTGATTATGATTTCCATTAAAATAATCTTGTTACATCTAAAGTGAATATATTCATCCCATCAATATTCATGCAGTGTCTTCTAAGATGTTCTGGAACTTCTGCAGTGACTTAGCCTAAAGACAGAGAGGGGTTAGGGCAGGGAGAGGACAGTATGTCAAGAAGGAGAGCCCCAAACAGCCTATAACACGAAAATCTTCTGTGATTTTTTTCTAACAGTTAATGTGAATTTTGCAGACTCCTTAATCTTGTGTTTATTTTAAAATAAAATTTCCTTCCTTAAATCTGTAAGTCAGGTTACATTGCAAGAATATTCTCCATGTATTCTATGGCTAGTCCACTGTCATAGGCGAGTGTCAGTTTGAGAAGAAGATCCAGGCTTCTGGCTATACTACATACACCTATTTGTTAATATCACAATCAATAAACAAGTGGAAGTTGGAAATTTTGGTTGATTTGGTAAAATATATGGTACAAAGATATATGGTATAAATAAAGTCACATCTAGAATCCAGAAGTGAGTATGACAAATCATGGAAAACTTAGGCTTCAGTACTAATCTCATACTGTCTTGGGTGTCTTAGACTTATAATTTCTGTAAGTTTATCCCTCCTCTTTCTGGTCTCTGGTTTACTACATATATGTGAATTATGAGATAAACAAAGACGGCTAAAATGGATAAAAGAGTTTAATTCAATAAACCATTTTATATGTCTCCTTCTCCCAATCCTTAACATTATGCTCCATATCTCTATTGGGAAAGGTTTCCTTCAGTCAACAGATTTGATATGATTCATGAGCACAAAGAACCTAACTCTCCCTGAGCAAGAGGGAAAGTGAACACTTCAAAATTCAAATGCCTAAAAGATTAACTTTCTCCCACTAGACAGACAGCATTGTAAACAACTCGGAAAATTTTGTTAAATATTTATCGGGTATTTTTGTAGGCAATTTATTCACTGAAATTTTCTATAAAATGAAAGATTTTAATAGATCTTAGTTAAGTGAAATAATGGGGCTGACCATCAGAATAACAAGTTTAGTTTATAGCATAGACCTAGCCATAGCTTTCTTCTGATGGAGCAGCTACAGAGGCAGAAATTTCCCCTGAAGAAATTTTGTGTTATTTCTTTGCGCAAGACTTACCATTATTTAGAATCAAACTTATACCAAATTTAAGGAATTCTTAATTCTTATGATTCCAAGGGGCATACAGATCTGATTGCACTGAATTGAAAAAGATCTCTTGGAAAAGGACTTTTATCTTCAGAAATATTTTAATAATATTCTGAGTACTTGGTCCTAATTCTTAGATTTCTTTTTTTAAAGGAGAATTCTCTGAGCCCTCAAATCAGACACTGCTTTGCTAGCTGTTCCTCCAAACTCCGTGACAGCTTTCTACTCAATGACTGTAACTGAGAAACAAGCAAGTATTAATAACTGTCCTACAACGATGCACTAATTATGTTTAATAATAACGGCTCTGCTACTAACATATATGTTTTATTTATTTATTTGAGAGAGAGAGTGAGTAGGATGAAGGAGAGAGAGAATCTGAAACACATTCCACTGAGCCCAGGGCCCAATGCAGGTCTTGACCCCACAGCTATGAGATCATGATCTAAGCTGAAACGAAGAGTCCTCAGATGCTTTACTGAATGAGCCATTCAGGCATTCCCAGATGAGACTTTTCAAAGCCATTGTTTAGGAGTGGTTAATGGCCTATACACCTTACCTGTGTTGAAGCTCAGTAGACACCTTTATTTATAAATAGTATTTCAAAGTGCATGTTATATTAGTATTTCGAGGATTAAAAGCATAAAATCCTTTTAACAGATTAAATCGCAACATTAAACAATGTAATTTAGTGTAACATATGTCCTACCAGCTTTTAGTTTCATCTTAAGTAGATATACCTCTTAAGATGAACAAAGTCCAAGTTCCTTAGGCCACAAAGACAGGCAAATAACCATCTTGTCTATGTGAATAGGCTGGTTTTACTATGTAGGCCCAGAAGAACCCTCAAGTAGCAATCCAATCTATCACTAATTACTGTCAGAGAGACCAGCTCAGTATCTTTTTAAAGTCAAAATGCAAATCATCACCCTTGGCAGGCACTGATTAACATTCAGATAGAAAATACTGAATGACTCTGTTCAACAAGATAATGAACTTATCTGCACCCGTAAGGATATAATGTTGCTCTAAAACAGACCAAGGCAAATACTAAGATAAAAGTCGCTTCTTTCATGGTCTGTGGCATAGAACTTTGGACCTAAGTCAAGTACTCATCCAGGCATTTGAGAAGATCACAAATTGCTTTTTGAGGTCAATTTATTTACATCCTTCCAACAGGGAATCTTACAACTTATTTTCCTGAAAAACGGTGGCATTCTATCTGGATAAAAGAACAGTCTGGATCCTTAAACTTTTGGTGGGAATATAAATTGGTGCAGCCATTGAGGAAAATAGTATGGAGAGGTTCCTCAAAAAAATTAAAAACAAAATACCATACGATCCAGTATTTCCACTTTTGGGTATTTACTGAAAGAAAATGAAAACAACTAATCCAAAATGATACATGGTATGCGTACGCATGTGCGCACGCACACATGCGCGCGCACACACACACACACGAATACTACTCGGCCATATGCAAAAGTATAAAACCTTGCCATTTGTGACATGAATGGACCTAGAAGGTATGATGAAGCAAAATAAGTCAGATAAATACCATAAATCTTTACAAATACAATATGATTTCATTTATATGTGGAATCTAAAAGACAGAACAAATGAACAAACAAAAACAGAAACAGATTCATAAATACTGAGAATAATCTGGTTGTTGCCAGAGGTGAGGGGGGGCGGGGGAAATAGGTGAAGGGTATTAAAAAGCATAAGCTTCCAGTTATAAAATAAATAAGTCACAGGAATGAAAAGTACAGCATAGAGAATATAGTCACTAATATTGTAATAACGCTGTATGGTGACAGAAGGTGCCTATTTTTATGTTGTAACCATTGCATAATGAATGGAATTGTGAAATCACTGTATTGTATACTTGAAACTAATGTAACATTGTATGTCAACTATACTTCAAATACAAAGGGGCAAAGAGATAAAGTTACTTTTGCTACCAGTGTCTCTGTTATCTTAAACACAGAGTATTCATTACAGTCAAAGGTACAACCCAGGTGGCTTATCAAAGACCACCATCTCAATGTGTTGCTAGGTAAGCATTGGGAATAGGCTAATCATCTAAGCTTTGTCATTCTCAAAGCTCGGCCTCTCATACAGAGGTTTCACTTCACCTCAATGAAGAAAAATGCTTTTTAATAGTAATTTTAATATAACTTTGGCTTTCACTGAGGTTTTATACAAGAAGTTGTTATCTCAAGAAAATTTCTACATATTCTATAAAATTCATACTGACGACAGTTTTCAATAGTTCCCATCCAAGGATGTAGGTAATCAATACTTCTTTGAGGTGACAGTAAAGAATAGGAAGCACAGAGCTGAATTCAGAAATGCCCAAATATGAAACTCTTGATCATTTGTCCCTACGTGAATGATTTCCCTGTACCAGGAGACACCACAAATCCTTTCTGGAAGTAGGCTAGATAAAAACAAGTGCCTCGACTGCACCTGAACTCCAGATCATCTCCAACTACTTCAAAATATGATACAGTCCAGTTACTTGCGCACCTTTTCAGCTTGTCTTCTAGTTGAGTCTAGCATAGTTTCTTTGGAAATAGGACAAGACAGCTTTACTTCTCATTCATTTTAATTAGAATTTATTGAATACCTATGGAAAAATGCACTCTAATGAGGGCTATGATATTAAGATTAAGAGGACTCATTCTCTGGCTGCCTATGTATTTCTCAACTCTTTGTATTTCCTCTCCAATAAAAACAGGGTCACTGAGTTAGACATCGTTCACTGATAGCTCTTACTTGCTGCATGATTTGGGGCAGATTAATTAACCACCTTTTCATCTATAAAGACAAAGAAAATACCACTTACCCTGTATGGTTGTCACAAACACTAAACAAGATAGCCTATGGGGAAAAAAATCATCTAGCATAATACCTGGCATGTCGCCATACTCTTTAAATGGTGGTTTCCTCTTTCCTTTCCTCCTTCCTAAGAGAACCTGGCCCCAGCTATCTATTCTATTTTTCCTTCTAGACTGTAAGTGACATGAGGGTAAGTAATTGACACTTAAAGGGTATTTGGTAAATAATACATGAATGGAAAAATGAATAATGAGTAACCAAGAATTTTAGATTCTTTAAGGATTACTTTGAATTAAAACCATAAAACTCACCCATAGGAGTCTACCAATTGAGGTCTGTCCAGACCCATGTGCCCTACAGATACCTGAATGGAATACAAAGCTCCACCTGGGAAACTCTTGCTCCTACATATTATCCCAGTGATTTATTTTAAGCCAGTTATTAAAGCCATTTGACCTTTGTGCTACCAAGTATGCAAATTAAATCAACTTGCTATGCCTTAATTAAAGAAAATGAATTTTAGTTAATGACCGTATAAACCAATAAAAAACATTTACTTTACACCTTTAAGTGATGCAAATTGAATATTTCACATACAAAGAAATTTATTTTTGATTGAAAGATTGGTTTATACTCAGGAGCACCACAGGATAAACCAACTCTCAAATGCAGTGTTCTTGTTTCAGTTTCCTTCTTATTTTCCCTTGTAATAAATTTGGATGCTTTAACTTTTTCTGTAATACTCTCACATCGTCAATTATAATACTTTATCAGGAAAAAATATTAATTTAAAAACAAGCAATGGAGCGCTTCGGTGGCTCAATGAGTTAAACCTCTGCCTTCAGCTCCAATCAGATCATGATCTCAGGGTCCTGGGATCGAGCCCCGCATCTGGTTCTCTGCTCAGCAGGGAGCCTGTTTCTCCCTGCTTCTCTGCCTACTTGTGATCTCTCTTTCTGTCAAATAAATAAATAAAATCTTAAAAACAAAACAAAAAACAAGCAATATTTTATCCATGCTGGAATAATATTGCATGTCATCCCTAAAAATAAAACAAATTTTCTCTCTTTGCTTAAGCTTTTCAAACTCTCTGCCCATCAGATAAATGGAAAAAGTTTGTGTTTCAGAAAGAAAACTGCATAATTGTTGATATAGTCAACTGAATCTCTGGGTAAATTGAGTGAATATAAAACAAATTCTCATATAAGACATATTAGAATCAACTACAAAACTCCTAGCTGAGGAACTTTATAAAATAATAATTAGGAGAGTAAAACAATATAGCTTTCCTGAATTTTATTTACTAATTTTATTTTTTAAAAATATTTATTTATTTATTTTTTTGGTGCAAAAAAGTGATTTTATTAAAGCAGAGGGACAAGACCCATGGGCAGAAAGAGCTGCTGCCTTTATTCACTAATTTTAATATAAAAAGTACTATCACTTAAATGTTATTGATGAACTTTTGTTTAAAGGAAAATATGACAATACCCAAAGAGAGAACTATAACAAATACATTTGAAGACCTCTCACATTAGCAATGGTATTAGAATAAACAGAAATTTGAGACCTGTGGCTATATTTTTCAAAGTACATTTTGAAAGCTACAGACCAAGATTACCAATAGGAGTTCTAAAATGGTATTTTATATAAGTCTATCAATTAATTGGATAAAAATCTTATTAAAAAATAAAAATACAATTTTAAATAAACAACATTAAAAGTCCGTAGCTTAGCAATAACTTAACAATAGTCCAATTGCTTTATCTTACAAGTAAGGAAGCAAAAAAACTGGCTCTTTTCCACAGTCTGATATCCCCTATTAGTTTCCCTCTGCTTCCTCACGGGTCTCCACGGTCCACAGAACACATTCATGTCTCCTGGTAGTGGGCTAAGGTCAGCCAACTGTCTTCTGGTACCTTGTCTGTTAGCTTGAGAGGCCTTTGTCCTTAGTTCTTTTTAATAAATGATTCCAAAATTCTCAGACTACTGCTGGTCATGAAAGCAAAGAACTGCTGCAATATTTGGTGAGGTTTGGGGAAGCAATTCTTTTTTTTTCTTTTTTTATGTTATGTTAGTCACCATACAGTACATCATTAAGCAATTCTTTAATTATCAAACTAGGGACCTGGATACTATTCAGGTCTAGTAGCATTAACATCTACTTTCCTGTCCTCAATCATTCAATTTTAGATAAATGAGTTAAGTAAGGATGCAGGATACAAATTAATATAGAGAAATCTGTTGCATTTCTATACATTAACAAGGAAGCAGCAGAAAGAGAAATTAAGAAAACAATCCCATTTACAACAGCACCAAAAGTAATAAAATACCTAGGAATAAACTTAACCAAGGAGGAGTATTCTGTAAAACTAAAACAATAGTGAAAGAAACTGGAGATGACACAAACAAATGGAAAGATATTCTAGGCTCATGGACTAGGAGAGCCAATATGACTAAAATGTCTATACCACCCAAAACAATCATAGATTAAATGCATTCCCTATCAAAATATCAACATTTTTCACAGAACTAACACAAATAACCCTAAAATTTTTATGGAATCACAAAGGCCCACAAATAGCCAAAGCAATCCAGAAAAAGAACAAAGTTGGCGGCATCAGAATCCCAAATTTCAAGGTAGACAACAAAGCTGTGGCAATCAAAACAGCATGGTACTGGCATAAAAATAGACACAAAGATCAAAAGAACAATAGAGAGCCTAGAAATAGACACATGCTTATTTGGTCAATTAATCTATAATGAGCAAGAATATGCAATGGAGAAAAGACAGTCACTTCAACATATGATGCTGAGAAAACTGGACAGCTACATGCAAAAGAATGAAACTATACCACTTTCTTAGACCACATGCAAAAATAAACTCAAAGTGGATTACATATCTATATGTGAGACCTGAAACCATAAAATTCCTAGAAGAAAAACATAGGCAGTAATTTCTTTGACACTGGCTGTAGAAACATTCCCTCAGACAAGAGACAAAAGCAAAGTGAAAAGATTAGAACTATACCAAAGTAAAAAACTTCTGCCTAGCAAAGGAAACCATTAACAAAATGAAAAGGCAACCTACTGAATGGAAGAAGATATTTGCAAATGACATATCTGATAAGGGGTTAACATCCAAAATATATAAAGAACTTTTACAATTTAAGACCAAAAAAGCAATCTGATTAAAAAATGGGCAGAGACCCCGAATAGACATTTTTTCAAAAAAGACATACAGCTGGCTAACAGACATACGAAAGATGTTCAACATCACTCGTCACCAGGGAAATGGAAATTAAAATCACATGAGATATCACCTTAATGCACAAGAAATAACAAGTGTTGGTGAGGATGTGGAGAAAAAGGAACACTTGCGCACCGTCAGTGGAAATGCAAATTGGTGCAGACGCTATAGGAAATAGTATGAAGGTTCCTCTAAAACTTAAAAATAGAATTACCATATGATCCCATATTCCACTAGTGGGTATTCACCCAAAGAAAATGATAAGACTGATTTGAAAAGATATATGCGAGGAAGGGAAAACTAAAGGGGAAGAAATCAGAGAGGGAGACAAACCATAAGAGACTATGAACTCCGGGAAACAAACTGAGGGTTGCAGAAGGGAGGGGCATGGGGGGATGGGGTACCTGGGTGATGGGTATTAAGGAGGTATTTACTGCCGCAATAGTTACAATAGCCAAGATATGGAAACAACCCAAGTGACCATCGATAGATGAACAGATGAATAAGATGTGATATATACACTTGGAATATTACCCAGTCATAAAAAAATAATATTTTGCCATCTGCAACAACATGGATAGACTTACAGGGTAAAATGCTAAGTGCAATAAGTCAGTCCAAGGAAGCCAAATACCATATGATCTCATTCATATGTGGAAATTTAAGAAACAAAAGAAAGAAAAAAGAAGCCAAGAGAAAAGAAAAAAGCCCCCAAAACCAGACTCTTCAATACAGAGAACTGTGTTAATATAAGGTAAGGGGTTAGAGGGATGAAATAGTAAAGGGGATTAAGAGTATTACTTATCAGGGTGCCTGGGTGGCTCAGTGGGTTAAAGCCTCTGTTCGGCTCAGGTCATGATCCCAGGGTCCTGGGACCGAGCCCCACATCGGGCTCTCTGCCCAGCAGGGAATCTGCTTCCTCCTCTCTCTGCCTGCCTCTCTGCCTACTTGTGATCTCTGTCTGTCAAATAAATAAATAAAATCTTAAAAAAAAAGAAAAAGAATATTACTTATATTGATTAGCACTGAGAAATATATAGAATTGTTGAATCACGGGGGTGCCTGGGTGGCTCAGTGGGTTAAGCCGCTGCCTTCGGCTCGGGTCATGATCCCAAGTCCTGGGTTTGAGCCCCACATCGGGCTTTCTGCTCAGCAGGGAGCCTGCTTCCTCCTCTCTCTCTGCCTGCCTCTCTGCTTACTTGTGATTTCTCTCTGTCATTTAGTCTTAGAAATCCATTACGAATAGGATTCAGGCAGCAAAAAAATGATTTGGAGTATTGGTTTTAACAGGCACTGTGAATTATGAAATGATTCAAAATAAATATAAATATATTACCTCATCTCTTTCATTAGACTTTTGTAAAATGAGAAATGACTGGCCTGAGGAACACTTAAATCAAAAAGAAAGTGGTTGAAGGAGAAGCACCAAGTCCTCAATGTCTGATCAACACAGTGCTCCCAAAAAGGAATGATTAACTCCCACATCAGACAACAGCAATGGTGGTGACAAGCATTCCTTTTGTATAGGGTAGCTTATGTCTGTCAACTTTATTGTTTAAAATTTGGAAAGTTAGGGGAGAAGTCTAGATTAGAAGGTATTTCTTGGAGAAGCAGATGATCTTAGTAGACAAGTGCTGAAGGAGTAGCCTTTCACTTGAAAAGCTACTGAAGACTAATATTTCTATCCTGAGACACAACACTCCACTCACTTACTACCTTGGTGCCATAGGTACCAAGGTACCTTGTGGTACAGGCAGAGTCCAGTTTGGAGATTCTTGGAAAATTTCCTCTCTCCTCACAAATTCCTATCTTTAGCTACTCCTGGTGGTTGGGAAGGGTATATATATTTTTAACCTGTGTGGCAATCTTTAACACTGTCCACCAAATTTTCCTCCCAGGGATATGGTGGTACAATGCATCTCCTCCCCCAACCTCTTAAGTTACAGTGGCCATGTGACTTGCTCTGGTCAATGAGATGTGGGCTGAAGTAACCGGTGTCCTTCTGACATATGCACTACAAGCCAGTGTGCATTTACTAGATTCTCTTTTTCCATCCCTGCCCTCCAACTCCATGACTCCCATCTTGGCAAATGGAAATGATTCGGACAGCAGCTGCTCCACCAGCTGGGCTCTGGATGGATGATGTTGAGAGTCACGGGCAGAGCACGTGGCATGGGCGGAACATATAGAATGTACGGAGCATATTATCTTAAATCACTGAGATTTTGAGGTCGTCCCTACATCCTAAGCTAGTTCTACACTTACCAGTGTGAATTTATAGTTTGCTTACTATGTGCAAAGCACTGTGCTAAACTAAAAGGGATACAAATATTTCATTAAGAAACAAGTTGGGATGCCTGTCTGGCTCAGCTGGTAGAGCAACTCTTGATCTTGGGGTTGTGGGCTTGAGCCCCACACTAGAGGCAGAGTTTACTAAAAAAATAAAAAATAAAAGAAAGAAAGAAACAAGTTAATATCCTGACTTTCCCTTTCCTTGGGGAGCCAAGCGCTCTTGCTTGGTTTATAATCAGACAGAAATCAGACCAGCTTCTGCCATTTATACATTAGCATGAAAAAGTTTTAGAGCCAGAATTATTAGGAAACTGTAGAATTCCTTTTCTGAATTGTAGAGATAAAGTTCTTAGAGCAGATAAAACTTCTATGCTTTTGAAAACAATTATAAATACAGTATAGATTTTCATAAATAGAGAAACATATATAGCAAACCTGAGTTAAGGAGTAGATATGGTTTTAGTCATTCATTCCAGGACAAAAAAGTAGTCATTTCATTTGACTAAAATATATATTATTTATAATCAATCCCATATATTCCTAGATTTCTTTTAAAGTACAAATTAAACTTCTAATCATACATTCAATGAGAGACAGTTGGAACTCATTAACCATGGAAATTTAATAAGCAAAATTACTATAATCTAGTATGACTTTGAACCTTTTTAAGTAAAAATACTTATTCAGTATATCATATTCCTTTCTTTTATAAAAATTTCAATAGTAAATGCTAAATAGTAAATTTAATACCTGAAGTACATGTAAGGATCAATTCAAACTTCTAAGAAATTATAGGGTCAAACACATTAGTACAAAATAACATAAGAAGACAATATCATTTAGTAAATATGATGAAAATTGTTCTTTTTCAGGAAAGTAGCATATGTGTACCATTAAATGGCTAAAAAAGTTTTAGCTGAATAGTTTCCTCAAACTAAGCAAATATACATTATATGATCCCTTTCCCATTTACCTTTTATAATTTCATCTTAGATTTAAAATTTCACAAAATACTCCAATGTCAATTCTATTTAAAAGATCCGCTACAGGGATGCCTGGTTGGCTCAGTCTGTTGAGCGGCAGACTCTTAATTTTGGCTCAGGTCATGATGATCTCAGGTCATAAAATCAGAGCCTGGTCAAAATTTTCTCTCTCTCTCCCTTTGCCCCTCCCTCCCTCAAAAAAAAAAAAAAAAAAAAAAAAGGAAGGAAGAAAAGGTCCACTATAAATGACCAATAATATTTGGTAATTAATTAAATTTTGATATTGCCTCTAGCTCTCTGGTTTTCAAAACTTTCTCCTTCACAGAACCAGCATTTATAGAATAGATTAAAAAAAAGTAAGATGTTCTGCTGGGGTCAGTGGGAGGGTGGCTTGAGGTGGGGAGTGGGGTAGAGTTGTAAGGGGCTTACCCGGGGATTAGAGATTGTGCCTATTTTTAGTCCCCTTGTTATATACACATTTTTTTTGTCTCCACACACTACCTCAGTCTTCCAGGCCATTTGCTTATTTGTGTTGTTAATGTACAGATTTTGCTTTAAAAGGCAGGAGACTTTTCTCCTGGGGTTTTAAAAAAACAGAGGTCACGGAAAGCCTCATAAAGGTTTAGTCACAAATATTTACTAAATATTTTCCAGCTCAAGGCATACAGTGCTAAGCAAAGGGCTATAAAAACAGCAGAAATCTAATCCTTATTTTTGAGTTATACAAATTCTCCTGGGGAAAGGGGTGATGAAGAAGTAACAGAGTCA
The DNA here is from genome assembly GCF_002288905.1 of Enhydra lutris kenyoni. Classification (NCBI taxonomy): domain Eukaryota; kingdom Metazoa; phylum Chordata; class Mammalia; order Carnivora; family Mustelidae; genus Enhydra; species Enhydra lutris. The sequence goes on from NW_019154101.1 coordinate 14,612,112, forward strand.
TAAACAAAGCATGGTAATAGCCTATGCAGAGAATGCAGGGAAGGAAGTCCCTGACCTCCCTGTGCAGGAGCGGAGCCAGCCTGAGCAGACAATCAGGGAGGGCCTCACTGCAGGTGCTGTCTAGGTTGGGGTGCGGGGAGCAGGTGAAAGCCATTCTAGAGAGAGCACATGTGGATATAAAAACCACGCAGATGCACTTGGAGAATTTTAGGGGAAAAAATCCACGTTGTCGTTAGAGAGGAAGGTGTGTGAGGCCTAAGGAACAAAACCAAAAGAGGTAAGCTGAGTCTGGGTTATTTGGCTTTCTTTGTAGGCCACATCAAAAAGACTCAATTTATAAAGGCACAGGGACCAGTGGTGGCTGGCGAGAAGGGCAGTGTGGCATGATTACAAGACTGTTTGGGGCTAAGATGCAGAACTGGCTGAAGGGCTATGATGCTGAAGACATGGGCGGGTCATGTGGATATCCATAAGCCAGTTTTCTGCCTTCTCGTCCTATCACAGCAAAACAAAACTAACAAACCAAAACACAAACCTTTTTTCTTATGGGTCTATCCAAGTTTCCCACTTTGGGTTTATGAGAGTTACATCTGCTCACCAGAAACTAAAATCCACAGGGCAGGGATTTGAGGCGTTTTTAGTCTCAGGTATGTCTCAGGGCAAAGAACACTGTGAAGCACCTGGCCAGAATGCATCACTGCAGAGCGACTTCTCTCAGGTTGTGACTCCGTTTTACCTGCATGGCTGTCCAATCTCACCGCGCCACACACACACACAGACACACACACACACACACACACAGACACACACACACAGACACACACACACGAGCTTTCCTGCCGATGGAGCCCCTCTAACCACCTCATCCAAAGTGGTTCTTCCCCAGACAATTATTCTCGGTAAGAATACTGATGCCTGGGTGGTTCAGTCAGTAAAGCTTCTGACTCTTGATTTTGGCTCAGGTCATGATCTCAGGGTCTTGAGACTGAGCCCCCGATGGGGCTCTGTGCTTAGCAGGGAGTCTGCTTGAGATTCTTTCTCTTCTCCTCTCTCTGCCCTCCGCCCCCAAAAAGAGAATATTGATGAAAAGGAGGGTGAAAAAGTTTTATAAATCCAGCCCTTTCTCATTTTACAATGCATTTAATGTTCTTAATTTTTATTATTTCTCTTTCTTCTTGGTTCTTTTCTTTTAATTATACAGACTCAGCTAACCATATAGTAATTTTTTCATAATATAGACATTTAAAATGATGTATTTCTTTAAGAAATGCTTTCCACAGAATTTAAAGGGATGCTTATACTTCAGTTGTTTGTTGAGTAGTCTATCCTAATATTATAGATTCACTCCTTGGTCCAGTTTATTTAAGAGATTAGTTAAAAAATTTCAAGGAGTTTCACTATTTTAAATATGTGTATCATTTATGCCCAGTGTTATATTTTGATTATGGCATTATAAATAAATTTTATTAAAAATTTTCATTGTCTATAACATATAATAAACATTGATCAAGGATTTGGTTACCTAATTTTTCTATTTCATTACGCCATTATTTCAAGCCTCCTTTTTAACTACATTGCTCAAATCTGTCATGTATTCATTTTATAGGCTTAATTTTTTTTAAAGATTTTATTTATTTATTTTAGAGAGACAGAGAAAGCATGAGCAGTGCGAGAGGCAGAAGGAGAGGGAGAGTATCTCAACAGCTGACTCTGCACTGGGGGAGTTCAATCCCACAACCCTGCAATCCTGACCTGAGCCTGTCAAAAGTCCCATGCTTAATTGACTGAGCCACCCAGGCACCCCCTAGGCTTACTATATTTTGCTTTTAGGGTACTATGATCATGTTTTTTAAATCTTTGTGTGTGTGTATTTGTAATTATGCTCTCTATTGATATCTTTTGTTTCTGGATTCAAATCAACTTTATTGGAGTCCATAATTAAAATACTAGCCAGAGAGGATGATAAATCTGAGCCTGATTTTTACAGGCAGGATTTGGGGAGAGGAGTATTAATGCATTTCTGGTGGATCTGTTTTTTGTTTTTTTTCCCTGTCCATACCAGATAGTTCTACATTTTATGGAAAATTTAGTATGTATAAGGTGATATTATTTATGGGTAATTTTATGTTATCCAATTTTTAGTGTTCATTATAAAAAGGAAACCAAATTACTATTAATTCTCGCCCCTTTTTTGCTCTGGCTGCTAGGAAACCCAAAGACAAATTTCTGCCCAAAGCCTACTTGGCTATACCAGATGTTTGTTAATCTTACCTGTGACTCTAATGTTCTCTGACTCTATCAGTCAGGGAAAGACAAATACTGTATGATCTCATTCATATGTGGAATTTGAGAAACAAAACAAAAAAAAAGAAAAAGGAAAAAAGTAAGAGAGAGAGAGAGAGAAAGCAAGAAACAGACTCTTAATTATAGGCAACAAAGTGATGGTTACCAGAGGGGAGACGGGTGGGGGGAATGTGTGAAATAAATGATGGGGATGAAGGACTCCATCTGTCTTATTGAACCCAGACTGATATATGGAACTATTCAATTACTGTACTGTATACCTGAAACTAATGTAACACTGTATGTTAACTAACTAGAATTAAAATAAAAACTTAAATTAAAAAAAATATAGTCTGGGGGCCCTGGGTGGCTCAGTAGGTTAAAGCCTCTGCCTTCGGCTCAGGTCATGATCCCAGGGTCCTGGGATTGAGCCCTGCATCAGGCTCTCTGCTCAGCGGGGAGCCTGCTTCCCTTCCTCTCTCTGCCTGCCTCTCTGCCTACTTGTGATCTCTGTCTGTCAAATAAATAAATAATCTTTTTTTTTTTTTTTTTTAAGATTTTATTTATTTGTCAGAAAGAGAGGGAGAGAGAGCGAGCACAGGCAGACAGAATGGCAGGCAGAGGCAGAGGGAGAAGCAGGCTCCCTGCCGAGCAAGGAGCCCGATGCGGGACTCGATCCCAGGACACTGGGATCATGACCTGAGCCGAAGGCAGCTGCTTAACCAACTGAGCCACCCAGGCGTCCCAATAAATAAATAATCTTAAAAAAAAATAGTCTGACTTTATTTTCTGTTTTCAACAGCTCTGTGTGTATTATGCACATTTCTGGTAAGTCACTTTAATTTCTTTGCAGAATAAGGCAGGAGACAGATAGGTGGATGGTCTGAAAGATGACTTTATCGTCATGGATGGTGGCAGACACAGTTTGAAAGGGAACCCCATCAAAGCATCCTGATTTTCTAAGGACTTTCTAAACACTTTCATAATTATTCATCACTAAATACACTCTATAAAATTGATGGCTAGCCCCCTAAATAGCCCAAATATTTGAAACCTATTATGAGAAAACAGTAAATCTTTCCACCAATAAACTGACATTCCCCATCTTATTTCTCTCTTCTCCACTCCATAATCCTACCCCCTTCCTATATGTTTTTTCCCTTGATATTCCTAAACTTGGTGGCATAAGCTACTTCTCTTTGTTGGAAGCTATTCAGCAATCTTTGGTACTCGTGTATGGAGCAATGGATTTCTTTTGGTGAATTTGGGGAAAAATACTCTTGCTCCCTTGAAATGAAAGATATCCTGGCAGAGTTACCTGATCTAATATAAGAATCCATTATGTGTATTTCCCCAGTGCTAGATCAATGTCTTGGTTACCTTCTTGCACTGAAAGCTAGTTCTTCAATTGTTTTAGCATCCAGTAGTTGGTGTCTTATTTTTCCAGTTTACCTATATAAAACATACTAGGCAAATGTCTCCCCTGAGGAGTAAATACCTTAGTAGTTCCAAACGTTCTCTCTTAATTTATACAATAAAGTAGTTTTATAAATCAGGAAAAGTGTTTTCAAGTATATTATTAAATTATCAGTTTCCATATGGCTTGTTTCCTCTGACATCCTTATTCACAGTAGTGATACTGTATCTCTTTTTGGCTTCCAAACATTTATTCTTCTAACTCTTCTAATAAGGCCTCAGTCTCCTGTTCAGGAATTATGTACACTCCGTGTTCAAAGGGTATTGAATTCAAACCCTATAGAAGACTTCTATCATGTCCTCTCTTTCTTTCCCCAAGATCCTTAAGGGGCCACATGTAAACCAAACTGCCAATTGATTTCTTTCTCCTGGGCTTCTGTGTCTTGACAAGGGTAGAAAAACAGGGCATATTTATTAATTCTAGGATGCCCCAGAATGATTATTGAGCTTACTTCCAACTTGTTTTTCAGCCCTCACTAGGAGGATGTGGCATTACTATATCCTATTAACTTAACTTTCTGCTGAATAAAGTCATTGGTTTCTACTGTAAAACAAATAATATGTGGTATATTCATACATGCTACTTTACACATATAACATCTTCTCTTGTAATGTCTTGTTTTGCGTTTGCCAATTTTCAATTACCATTTTTCTTTAGGTTACTCTTATTCTACAGCGGGGTTTCTCAAAATTTGTTCTGGGAAACAGTATTTGTAACTCAGAATTAGCAAATGTTACATTAAGGAAAAAGGAGGAAGGTTACAGTTAAGGAAGTATGTTAAACAGAGGGATAAATAAAATTCAGTTAGTTTCTTTTTCTGTACATTGTGAATTTCTAGGACAGAATATAAGATGTAGCTTTTTCTGAATTTATTTTTAGTACATATATGATACAGACTTATCCTGAAGTATCTAAAGAGACTAGTGCTCTGTAGAACATATTTTGGGTAATGATATTCTACTGCTATTTACTGTCTCCAATGAGGACTCCAGTTTCCCTTGAGTTTGTAGTAGAGCAATACTACCTCTTTTACTTCTATTTAATACTGATCATTCCTATTTAATATTCATCTTATAACTATCCTGTTTGTAATTCTTGTGATTGTTTGCATTTCTTATATAGACTGAAAACCTTGTGACCGACTGTTTTTAATGGCACTACCAAATATTTTAAATGAGCTAGAGTGTTTTAACATTTATTGAATATGTCCCTACAGTCAAACTACTTATCAACAGGTATGTCATGTTACCATTGTAATTTTGGTAGGGTTTACAGTTCCACGGGCATTCTTGATTACTCCTGAGTGTTTCTAATTGTAGTTTCCCTGAAGCATGTAACACAAACCAATGGTATTCCTCTTCTGATTTTGCAATAATTAAATTTAAGAATTTTGATCTTATATCAATGTGGGGCTATCTAGTTCTGATGGTGATTTATATGATGTTCTCAAAATACTCCTGAGCCTAAGCAATGAAAAGAGAATGTCAAATTACAGTGACTTAGTAGCCCCTCTATAAGATAATCTAGGAAGATAAATTTGCCTAGACTATCTTAGTAAATACCTTGATTTACATAAAAATGTGTAGTATAGAATTTTATCAACAATCTGAGACCAAGTAATTCATAATTTGGCTATGTTGGTGTTCTTTCTATTAATGAATGTTCAATTTTTTTTTTCTTCATTTGGATATTGAGGTAAACAGCTCAAGTACAGACTTGGAGTAAAATAGTTTTTCTTGACCACATTCTTGATAGTCAACTTCCCTGAGTGCACTGGTCAGAAATTGTCAGTGATGAGGTAACTGAGAGGAAAAAGGATGAAATGATAAGAAAACAGATTAGTACTAACCACTTCTTACCCAGCAATACCACTTAAGAGAATAAATATTTATCTACTGATTATAGCTACCTCATCCAAAATACAGGAACTGGAAAAAACCCAACTACCCAACATTTAGGGACAGGTTATGCAAAAACTATGCTGAATAGATGAATCTTTATTAACTAAAAGTATATTCTATAGAAATAGAAAATTAAGTGAGAATGGAAATACCTTAAGTATTTTATAATTATAATACAGAAAGTCTTGATGTAATAAAAACTATGCTTTGTATGGGGATAAGGAACCAAAAATTACACTAAAAGAATAATTATTTTTAATGGAGGTGTTCTTTGTAGTACTTTGTTTGCTAAAGTTAGCTATATATGGAATAAAAAAGTACCTTTACAAAATCTGAGCCAAATGATTTTATCTATAGGCAAAATATCTGTGGGTATATTTATATAATTTATATAAAACCATAGATATCATGGGTTTATATGTAAACCCACAGATATCATGCTTAATTAGGATGTTTTTTCACTTGTAATGGATATATATAAACTTAAGACATCATTACAAGTGAAAAAATATCTTAACTAAACATGATGCATATTTAAAAGAAATGTTACGTGTTTTTCTTTGTATGCTCAATTATCCTATTTGAGCCCAGATATAGAAGGATGCAGTTCTTATTTTCTCCAAATCGTCTCACCTCCATATAAATGTTGAAGAAAATTAAAACCAAGTTCATCCTACGTATGTCAAAAAGAGTGAGAATACCAGGCACTGGATACTCAAAGACAAATACTCTAAGAGCAGGAAGTTGCTAACTAAAATAACAATTTTCAGTATGACTTTGTAAAAATATGGATTCCCTGGCTCAAGGCTTGGAACATCCTAAACCAAACAGAACAAATGAAGTGATGTGGGCCTGGAAAAAGGGAAGAAGAGGAGAAATGGGCCAGAAAGTCTCGTTACTCTGGCTGAGAAGGTGACAGAGTCCATAATGACGAAAAGAACTTAACACTTAAATAGGACTGATATGGGTGAATATAGAGTCATTTATATACCTTGAAAATATCTATGGTAGAATAAAATCTAAGGACAGAGAGAACATTCAGGTTGTGCAGGCTGTTTTGTTATGGCTAGGAAAGTACCCGGGAGACAGGAACAAAGTAAAGCAGCTTTTCTCATTAAACATTTATTGCTCTGCTTAGATCGGTTTTGAAGGAGCATTGAAATACGTGAAATACTACACTAGGTAAGATCCACTCTTCCCCCAGCCAGAATGCTGAGGCTCACACAAATCTGATTGACATGCAATTGAAGTATGTGACTATTTTTCCTTGACGTCAGCTTTTAATATTCTCAACATTAAAGGTGAAGTCCTTTTCAACAACTCTTAGTGGACACTTAGGATATTCATAGAGTTGTCCAAAACCTTTCAAGAAAATAGCATCTGTGCTCTTTATAAGCATGACACAAAAAACCTTTCTTAATCTATCAATAAAAGGAAGCTAAATTAAAAATTCCTGCTTTCTTCTGAACAGACAATTAATTAAGCCTCACTCTAGGAAGAGCTCCAAAGCACATTACACAGGGACACTGGCCTACAGGACTTCTCACTAGAAGGCTGAATACCTCACTTACTCCCTCACTGTAATTTTCAGATCTCGCTTGTCAACCTACTCCACCTTCAAAAAGGTTTTTATTAAGCTAAGCTTAAAATAATTTTTAAAGAAAAAGAACTCATCCACAAGCCTGCCACTGCACTAAACCTCTTTGTGTATAGGCATATCTAATTTATAGTTATAATCACATCACACCTAACAGAACAGGCCCAGGTTTTTTAAAAGGCATTGCTTACCATATCCTCAGAACATGTTGTGCCCAACTTGCCCAGTGTGCTCGTTTAATAAGTATATATTACACTAAATTCAGTGTATGCTAGAGACCTATTGAAATATGAGAACAGATACCACAAAAAGCAAATTTTCCCACTAAAATATAATTTTACAGTTTCATCTTACCTCTTCTCCAGACAGATAGTAGGCTGAGAGTAGCCCACCAACAAAGCGTATATTTACTTCAAAAACAGAGACTTCAGCATTCTGTGGAAACAAAATAAAGGAGGTTCATACATAAATGATGGTACACAATTGAGAAAAATACCGTCATGATAAAGTAGACCAAATATTTAAATTTTGCTCACTCTTATATGCTTGCCCAGAGCAATTTATATACAAGAGAAAAAGTTCTGTCTTCTAACAGTGTCAAAATATATGTAAATAGATGAAATAATTTTGACTCTTAAAATAACAATTATAAAATATTTATAAAATTATTTCTTCCCTCTGTTCAACAACAAGATATACTACTTAGTATTCTCTATTTGTGCAGATGCCACAGGCCAGGATATTTTATTTTCCTATTCTGTGTTCTCCTTTTATTTTATTCATTTGCCTGCTTTTTCTTCCTGAAAGGCCATTCAGACTCTGTATTTTGGCTGGTCGTTGAACATGATTCTAGCATTCTTCTCACATCATGATAAAGCAGCACAGCTAGAATGCAAATAGAATTTGAAGTTGGAGGGACCTGGGTTCCAGGTGCTGGTGCCCAAATTCCTGCCTGTGGCTGAGGATGGTCACATGTTTCTTTCTTTCTTTGTTTCTTTCTTTTTTTTTTTAAGATTATTTATTTATTTATTTGACAGACAGAGACCACAAGTAGGCAGAAAAGCAGGCAGAGAGAGAGGAAGGGAAGCAGGCTCCCCGCCGAGCAAGGAGCCTGACATGGGGCTCGATCCCAGGACCCTGGGATCATGACCCGAGCCGAAGGCAGAGGCTTTAACCCACTGAGCCACCCAGGAGCCCCTGGTGACATGTTTCTGAGCAGAAATTTCATCTGCAGTGTACCAGATCATGCACTAATCTCTTTACATGGACTATGTCCTTTAATCCTCACACCAACCCTGTGAAATAATTACTAGTCTTATGTTCATTATACAAATGGGGAAACTGAGACAGTGATTACTGTAACATCAGACAACTAACAAGTGGTTGAGTCAGAATCTGACAGGAATACTCTGATTCCTGACCCATGGCTCCCCTATCCTGACTCCTTAATCACCTCACATTGTAATGCACCATGTCTCTACTAATGGTCATATAACTGTGGCATATAATCAGCAACTACTACAAATACTTGTATTATTTTATAATACTTGACATGCTGTTACTAAAAAATTTAACACAGCTAATCTATCATAGTGTAAGATACACGTCAATCCACAGTTAGCTTCCTTTCCTGTTGACTGGCCTACTGAGTAGTTGTTCACTTTTGTGTAAGGTCAAACCATTCACTGATAAGCACAGGAGTTTACAGTAAACTATACTATATATATATACTATATGTAAAAACTATACTATATACTATATATACTATATGGAGTCAATATCTGACAGATGAGCTTAGTTTTTTTTTAATAAAGATTTTATTTATTTATTTGACAGACAGAGATCATAAGCAGGCAGAGAAGCAGGTGGGGTGGGGGATAGCAGGCTCCCCGCTGAGCAGAGAGCCTGATGCGGGGCTCGATCCCAGGACCCTGAGATCATGACCTGAGCCTAAAGCAGAGGCTTAACCCACTGAGCCACCCACGTGCCCCACACATGAGCTTAGTTAAAATCATCCAAGATATTATTCCTTTTAACAAATACTTATGAAGCAACTACCATGTTCCAGGCACTGTCATAGGCTCGAGGGTCATGGTAATGAAGACTGACAGGGTCCTCAAACTCATGGGAGTTTACTTTAGTGGGAAGAAACAATAGTAGAAAAGAAAAATGGACAAATATTTTCATTTAATTCCCACATGCTCTCTCTAAAAAGTTATAAGGATCTAAAAATTAAAGCTAGGCAACTGCTTACATTACGTTTTTCCAAAAAATTTCCTGCAAAAGGAAGACTATGAAAGCAACTCAGGCTGCAGAATTACAGGGCACCTGGGTGGCTCAGTCAGTTAAGTGGCTAACTCTTTGTTTTGGCTCAGGCCATGATCTCAGGGTCCTGGGATCAAGCCATCTCAAGCTGTGAGGATTCTCTCCCTCTCCCTCTGCCTCTCACCCCTCTCTCTCTCTCAAATAAATAAACAAATCTTAAAAAAAAAGAAATGGAAAGAGAATTACTGGGTCAGAGTTAAAAGAATCATAATGTAAGACTCTTTGGTGAATTTGTTTAGCAGTACTTCATAATTTGCAACATGTACCTGATAATAATTTGACTACAAACACTCTATATAGGTGCAATTTATCAATGAGTGTATCATTCTGAATGAACATTGTATAAATATTGGTAAAATCTTATGGGCAAGATTACTGATAAGGAAAAAGGAAGGGAATTCATTAAGTTATTTTAGTTCACACAGCTGTATTTCTTATTTCTAAAGGTAACAATGTCTTATAATAAAATCTAATGAATTTAAACCCTCAAATCATATCACTCTCTTTTTTTTACTTGTGTTTTTCAGTTTTTTTCTTTGGTTTAAAGATATATTTATTTATTTGAGAGAGAGAGAGAGAATGAGAGCACAAGCAGGGAGAGTAGCAGATGGAGAGGGAGAAGCAGGCTTCCTGCTGAGCAGGGAGCCCGATGCAGGGCTCAATTCCAGGACCCTGGGATCATGACCTGAGCTGAAGGCAGCTGCTCAACTGACTGAGCCACCCAGACACCCCTGTTTTTCAGTTTTCAAACCTGAGAACAGTCCTCCACATTTCTTCCTACTAAAGCCCATTAAAGTAATTTTATATTCTGATTCTGGCTATGGGTTCATCAGAGATGCATTCTCTTCTTCCTATGAAAATTTTGGATAATCAGGACTTTTATATAGACATCTGATAAAAATTATTGCAAGATAGAAGACTGAGACATGTCAAATACGATCGGAAATATATCTTCAGCTAGACATCAGTCACATATTGAATAGTTATTCAACCAGTGACTGATCCAGCAATGTATTCTAGAGCCTAAATTCTGTTTATCTTGCTTTGTAAAATATCGAGAAATGACCTTGCAAAGTACCATGCTCAAGGTCAGTTGCTTTGCCTTTTGAATTTCATGGATCTAACAGTCTGGTGAGACTGTCCAAGAAGGAAATCTGGCTTGTTAGTGAACCCATGCAGCTTTCCAGTGATTTCTGTGTCCTTGCCTTTAAAAGCCTTTTCAGGAATGTCATATCACCATTAGTAGTACTCAAGAATCATCATATTTTTCTCCTTTTGAAAACTGGAATGATGTTAGAATTCCCATTATTTTACTTCTTTTCATCAAAGTTAAAATTTTTTAATATTTTTTTATTGTTATGTTAGTCACCATACAGTACATCATTAGTTTTTGATGTAGTGTTCCATGGTTTATTGTTTGTAATAACACCCAGTTCTCCATGCAGTCCGTGCCCTCCTTAAAACCCATCACCAGGCTCACCCATTTCCTACCCCCTCTCTTCTAAAACCCTCAGTTTAGGGGCGCCTGGGTGGCTCAGTGGGTTAAAGCCTCTGCCTTTGGCTCAGATCATGGTCCCAGGGTCCTGGGATCGAGCCCTGCATTCGGGCTCTCTCTCAGAGGGGAGCCTGCTTCTCCCTCTCTCTGCCTGCCTCTCTGCCTACTTGTGATCTCTGTCTGTCAAATAAATAAATAAAAATCTTAAAAAAAAAATCTTTAAAAAAAAACAAACCCTCAGTTTGGGGGTGCCTGAGTGGCTCAGTGGGTTAAGCCTATGCCTTTGGCTCAGGTCCTGATCCCAGGGTTCTGGGATCGAGGCCCACATCGGGCTCTCTGCTCAGCAGGAAGCCTGCTTCCCCCCACCCCCCTGCCTGTTTCTCTGCCTACTTGTGTTCTCTGTCAAACAAATAAATAAAATCTTAAAAAATAAATAAATAAAATAAACCCCTCAGTTTGTTTCCCAGAGTCCATAGTCTCTTATGGTTCATCTTCCACTCCACAATTTCCCCCTCTTCATTTTTTCCTTCCTTCTAATGTCCTCCAATGCTATTCCTTATGTTCCACGAGTAAGTGAAACCATATAATAACTGATTTTCTCTGCTTGACTTATTTCACTTATCATTGTCAAAGGTAAATCTAAATTATTTTGAAAGCTTAATTTGAGAGCTCTTTCTATATTCTGGGCTGTATTATGATATAGGTCAGAAGGCAGATTTAGACACTTTTGGTCACTCTTTATAGATCATTAGATGAAAAGGACTAAGAAAATAAAAATTATCCCACCATAGCAAATTAGTTTTCTATATTGGAAACAGCAAACCATAAAAACAGTCCCTACAGTCAGAAAGACCTGGAACTGAGGGCTGCTTTTGGAACTAGCTGAGTGTGAGATCCCAGGCAAGTCACTTATTCTCTTTGAGCCTCTCTTTTCTCATTTGTAAAAAGGGATGAGGCATTCTTTACAAGGCACTATGAGTCCATGAATAAAAAACACTGCACATGGCATGTGGCAGAAAGTGCTCAGTGGAGAGCTGCTGCCATTACCCACTACACAGTAACTCAGCCTCAATAAACTAAGGTCTAGCTTAGCTTATTTCCACAGGGGTTACTGGAAAATCAGAAACTCCAGAATCCTAATATTCTAAATTCTAGAATGCAAACTGACACATCTGCTCTCACCCTCATGGGAATCCTATTTCTCGATGGCTAAAAATCCTCTTTTGAAATAATAGTACCCCGACCAAACTTCCTTTTGGGTTTGATCTACTTTATAGGCTATCTGGATTTTCAAAAGGGAATTTCTACAATCAGGGTTTTAGGTTATTTTTACAGATTTCTGATTATGATTTCCATTAAAATAATCTTGTTACATCTAAAGTGAATATATTCATCCCATCAATATTCATGCAGTGTCTTCTAAGATGTTCTGGAACTTCTGCAGTGACTTAGCCTAAAGACAGAGAGGGGTTAGGGCAGGGAGAGGACAGTATGTCAAGAAGGAGAGCCCCAAACAGCCTATAACACGAAAATCTTCTGTGATTTTTTTCTAACAGTTAATGTGAATTTTGCAGACTCCTTAATCTTGTGTTTATTTTAAAATAAAATTTCCTTCCTTAAATCTGTAAGTCAGGTTACATTGCAAGAATATTCTCCATGTATTCTATGGCTAGTCCACTGTCATAGGCGAGTGTCAGTTTGAGAAGAAGATCCAGGCTTCTGGCTATACTACATACACCTATTTGTTAATATCACAATCAATAAACAAGTGGAAGTTGGAAATTTTGGTTGATTTGGTAAAATATATGGTACAAAGATATATGGTATAAATAAAGTCACATCTAGAATCCAGAAGTGAGTATGACAAATCATGGAAAACTTAGGCTTCAGTACTAATCTCATACTGTCTTGGGTGTCTTAGACTTATAATTTCTGTAAGTTTATCCCTCCTCTTTCTGGTCTCTGGTTTACTACATATATGTGAATTATGAGATAAACAAAGACGGCTAAAATGGATAAAAGAGTTTAATTCAATAAACCATTTTATATGTCTCCTTCTCCCAATCCTTAACATTATGCTCCATATCTCTATTGGGAAAGGTTTCCTTCAGTCAACAGATTTGATATGATTCATGAGCACAAAGAACCTAACTCTCCCTGAGCAAGAGGGAAAGTGAACACTTCAAAATTCAAATGCCTAAAAGATTAACTTTCTCCCACTAGACAGACAGCATTGTAAACAACTCGGAAAATTTTGTTAAATATTTATCGGGTATTTTTGTAGGCAATTTATTCACTGAAATTTTCTATAAAATGAAAGATTTTAATAGATCTTAGTTAAGTGAAATAATGGGGCTGACCATCAGAATAACAAGTTTAGTTTATAGCATAGACCTAGCCATAGCTTTCTTCTGATGGAGCAGCTACAGAGGCAGAAATTTCCCCTGAAGAAATTTTGTGTTATTTCTTTGCGCAAGACTTACCATTATTTAGAATCAAACTTATACCAAATTTAAGGAATTCTTAATTCTTATGATTCCAAGGGGCATACAGATCTGATTGCACTGAATTGAAAAAGATCTCTTGGAAAAGGACTTTTATCTTCAGAAATATTTTAATAATATTCTGAGTACTTGGTCCTAATTCTTAGATTTCTTTTTTTAAAGGAGAATTCTCTGAGCCCTCAAATCAGACACTGCTTTGCTAGCTGTTCCTCCAAACTCCGTGACAGCTTTCTACTCAATGACTGTAACTGAGAAACAAGCAAGTATTAATAACTGTCCTACAACGATGCACTAATTATGTTTAATAATAACGGCTCTGCTACTAACATATATGTTTTATTTATTTATTTGAGAGAGAGAGTGAGTAGGATGAAGGAGAGAGAGAATCTGAAACACATTCCACTGAGCCCAGGGCCCAATGCAGGTCTTGACCCCACAGCTATGAGATCATGATCTAAGCTGAAACGAAGAGTCCTCAGATGCTTTACTGAATGAGCCATTCAGGCATTCCCAGATGAGACTTTTCAAAGCCATTGTTTAGGAGTGGTTAATGGCCTATACACCTTACCTGTGTTGAAGCTCAGTAGACACCTTTATTTATAAATAGTATTTCAAAGTGCATGTTATATTAGTATTTCGAGGATTAAAAGCATAAAATCCTTTTAACAGATTAAATCGCAACATTAAACAATGTAATTTAGTGTAACATATGTCCTACCAGCTTTTAGTTTCATCTTAAGTAGATATACCTCTTAAGATGAACAAAGTCCAAGTTCCTTAGGCCACAAAGACAGGCAAATAACCATCTTGTCTATGTGAATAGGCTGGTTTTACTATGTAGGCCCAGAAGAACCCTCAAGTAGCAATCCAATCTATCACTAATTACTGTCAGAGAGACCAGCTCAGTATCTTTTTAAAGTCAAAATGCAAATCATCACCCTTGGCAGGCACTGATTAACATTCAGATAGAAAATACTGAATGACTCTGTTCAACAAGATAATGAACTTATCTGCACCCGTAAGGATATAATGTTGCTCTAAAACAGACCAAGGCAAATACTAAGATAAAAGTCGCTTCTTTCATGGTCTGTGGCATAGAACTTTGGACCTAAGTCAAGTACTCATCCAGGCATTTGAGAAGATCACAAATTGCTTTTTGAGGTCAATTTATTTACATCCTTCCAACAGGGAATCTTACAACTTATTTTCCTGAAAAACGGTGGCATTCTATCTGGATAAAAGAACAGTCTGGATCCTTAAACTTTTGGTGGGAATATAAATTGGTGCAGCCATTGAGGAAAATAGTATGGAGAGGTTCCTCAAAAAAATTAAAAACAAAATACCATACGATCCAGTATTTCCACTTTTGGGTATTTACTGAAAGAAAATGAAAACAACTAATCCAAAATGATACATGGTATGCGTACGCATGTGCGCACGCACACATGCGCGCGCACACACACACACACGAATACTACTCGGCCATATGCAAAAGTATAAAACCTTGCCATTTGTGACATGAATGGACCTAGAAGGTATGATGAAGCAAAATAAGTCAGATAAATACCATAAATCTTTACAAATACAATATGATTTCATTTATATGTGGAATCTAAAAGACAGAACAAATGAACAAACAAAAACAGAAACAGATTCATAAATACTGAGAATAATCTGGTTGTTGCCAGAGGTGAGGGGGGGCGGGGGAAATAGGTGAAGGGTATTAAAAAGCATAAGCTTCCAGTTATAAAATAAATAAGTCACAGGAATGAAAAGTACAGCATAGAGAATATAGTCACTAATATTGTAATAACGCTGTATGGTGACAGAAGGTGCCTATTTTTATGTTGTAACCATTGCATAATGAATGGAATTGTGAAATCACTGTATTGTATACTTGAAACTAATGTAACATTGTATGTCAACTATACTTCAAATACAAAGGGGCAAAGAGATAAAGTTACTTTTGCTACCAGTGTCTCTGTTATCTTAAACACAGAGTATTCATTACAGTCAAAGGTACAACCCAGGTGGCTTATCAAAGACCACCATCTCAATGTGTTGCTAGGTAAGCATTGGGAATAGGCTAATCATCTAAGCTTTGTCATTCTCAAAGCTCGGCCTCTCATACAGAGGTTTCACTTCACCTCAATGAAGAAAAATGCTTTTTAATAGTAATTTTAATATAACTTTGGCTTTCACTGAGGTTTTATACAAGAAGTTGTTATCTCAAGAAAATTTCTACATATTCTATAAAATTCATACTGACGACAGTTTTCAATAGTTCCCATCCAAGGATGTAGGTAATCAATACTTCTTTGAGGTGACAGTAAAGAATAGGAAGCACAGAGCTGAATTCAGAAATGCCCAAATATGAAACTCTTGATCATTTGTCCCTACGTGAATGATTTCCCTGTACCAGGAGACACCACAAATCCTTTCTGGAAGTAGGCTAGATAAAAACAAGTGCCTCGACTGCACCTGAACTCCAGATCATCTCCAACTACTTCAAAATATGATACAGTCCAGTTACTTGCGCACCTTTTCAGCTTGTCTTCTAGTTGAGTCTAGCATAGTTTCTTTGGAAATAGGACAAGACAGCTTTACTTCTCATTCATTTTAATTAGAATTTATTGAATACCTATGGAAAAATGCACTCTAATGAGGGCTATGATATTAAGATTAAGAGGACTCATTCTCTGGCTGCCTATGTATTTCTCAACTCTTTGTATTTCCTCTCCAATAAAAACAGGGTCACTGAGTTAGACATCGTTCACTGATAGCTCTTACTTGCTGCATGATTTGGGGCAGATTAATTAACCACCTTTTCATCTATAAAGACAAAGAAAATACCACTTACCCTGTATGGTTGTCACAAACACTAAACAAGATAGCCTATGGGGAAAAAAATCATCTAGCATAATACCTGGCATGTCGCCATACTCTTTAAATGGTGGTTTCCTCTTTCCTTTCCTCCTTCCTAAGAGAACCTGGCCCCAGCTATCTATTCTATTTTTCCTTCTAGACTGTAAGTGACATGAGGGTAAGTAATTGACACTTAAAGGGTATTTGGTAAATAATACATGAATGGAATAATGAATAATGAGTAACCAAGAATTTTAGATTCTTTAAGGATTACTTTGAATTAAAACCATAAAACTCACCCATAGGAGTCTACCAATTGAGGTCTGTCCAGACCCATGTGCCCTACAGATACCTGAATGGAATACAAAGCTCCACCTGGGAAACTCTTGCTCCTACATATTATCCCAGTGATTTATTTTAAGCCAGTTATTAAAGCCATTTGACCTTTGTGCTACCAAGTATGCAAATTAAATCAACTTGCTATGCCTTAATTAAAGAAAATGAATTTTAGTTAATGACCGTATAAACCAATAAAAAACATTTACTTTACACCTTTAAGTGATGCAAATTGAATATTTCACATACAAAGAAATTTATTTTTGATTGAAAGATTGGTTTATACTCAGGAGCACCACAGGATAAACCAACTCTCAAATGCAGTGTTCTTGTTTCAGTTTCCTTCTTATTTTCCCTTGTAATAAATTTGGATGCTTTAACTTTTTCTGTAATACTCTCACATCGTCAATTATAATACTTTATCAGGAAAAAATATTAATTTAAAAACAAGCAATGGAGCGCTTCGGTGGCTCAATGAGTTAAACCTCTGCCTTCAGCTCCAATCAGATCATGATCTCAGGGTCCTGGGATCGAGCCCCGCATCTGGTTCTCTGCTCAGCAGGGAGCCTGTTTCTCCCTGCTTCTCTGCCTACTTGTGATCTCTCTTTCTGTCAAATAAATAAATAAAATCTTAAAAACAAAACAAAAAACAAGCAATATTTTATCCATGCTGGAATAATATTGCATGTCATCCCTAAAAATAAAACAAATTTTCTCTCTTTGCTTAAGCTTTTCAAACTCTCTGCCCATCAGATAAATGGAAAAAGTTTGTGTTTCAGAAAGAAAACTGCATAATTGTTGATATAGTCAACTGAATCTCTGGGTAAATTGAGTGAATATAAAACAAATTCTCATATAAGACATATTAGAATCAACTACAAAACTCCTAGCTGAGGAACTTTATAAAATAATAATTAGGAGAGTAAAACAATATAGCTTTCCTGAATTTTATTTACTAATTTTATTTTTTAAAAATATTTATTTATTTATTTTTTTGGTGCAAAAAAGTGATTTTATTAAAGCAGAGGGACAAGACCCATGGGCAGAAAGAGCTGCTGCCTTTATTCACTAATTTTAATATAAAAAGTACTATCACTTAAATGTTATTGATGAACTTTTGTTTAAAGGAAAATATGACAATACCCAAAGAGAGAACTATAACAAATACATTTGAAGACCTCTCACATTAGCAATGGTATTAGAATAAACAGAAATTTGAGACCTGTGGCTATATTTTTCAAAGTACATTTTGAAAGCTACAGACCAAGATTACCAATAGGAGTTCTAAAATGGTATTTTATATAAGTCTATCAATTAATTGGATAAAAATCTTATTAAAAAATAAAAATACAATTTTAAATAAACAACATTAAAAGTCCGTAGCTTAGCAATAACTTAACAATAGTCCAATTGCTTTATCTTACAAGTAAGGAAGCAAAAAAACTGGCTCTTTTCCACAGTCTGATATCCCCTATTAGTTTCCCTCTGCTTCCTCACGGGTCTCCACGGTCCACAGAACACATTCATGTCTCCTGGTAGTGGGCTAAGGTCAGCCAACTGTCTTCTGGTACCTTGTCTGTTAGCTTGAGAGGCCTTTGTCCTTAGTTCTTTTTAATAAATGATTCCAAAATTCTCAGACTACTGCTGGTCATGAAAGCAAAGAACTGCTGCAATATTTGGTGAGGTTTGGGGAAGCAATTCTTTTTTTTTCTTTTTTTATGTTATGTTAGTCACCATACAGTACATCATTAAGCAATTCTTTAATTATCAAACTAGGGACCTGGATACTATTCAGGTCTAGTAGCATTAACATCTACTTTCCTGTCCTCAATCATTCAATTTTAGATAAATGAGTTAAGTAAGGATGCAGGATACAAATTAATATAGAGAAATCTGTTGCATTTCTATACATTAACAAGGAAGCAGCAGAAAGAGAAATTAAGAAAACAATCCCATTTACAACAGCACCAAAAGTAATAAAATACCTAGGAATAAACTTAACCAAGGAGGAGTATTCTGTAAAACTAAAACAATAGTGAAAGAAACTGGAGATGACACAAACAAATGGAAAGATATTCTAGGCTCATGGACTAGGAGAGCCAATATGACTAAAATGTCTATACCACCCAAAACAATCATAGATTAAATGCATTCCCTATCAAAATATCAACATTTTTCACAGAACTAACACAAATAACCCTAAAATTTTTATGGAATCACAAAGGCCCACAAATAGCCAAAGCAATCCAGAAAAAGAACAAAGTTGGCGGCATCAGAATCCCAAATTTCAAGGTAGACAACAAAGCTGTGGCAATCAAAACAGCATGGTACTGGCATAAAAATAGACACAAAGATCAAAAGAACAATAGAGAGCCTAGAAATAGACACATGCTTATTTGGTCAATTAATCTATAATGAGCAAGAATATGCAATGGAGAAAAGACAGTCACTTCAACATATGATGCTGAGAAAACTGGACAGCTACATGCAAAAGAATGAAACTATACCACTTTCTTAGACCACATGCAAAAATAAACTCAAAGTGGATTACATATCTATATGTGAGACCTGAAACCATAAAATTCCTAGAAGAAAAACATAGGCAGTAATTTCTTTGACACTGGCTGTAGAAACATTCCCTCAGACAAGAGACAAAAGCAAAGTGAAAAGATTAGAACTATACCAAAGTAAAAAACTTCTGCCTAGCAAAGGAAACCATTAACAAAATGAAAAGGCAACCTACTGAATGGAAGAAGATATTTGCAAATGACATATCTGATAAGGGGTTAACATCCAAAATATATAAAGAACTTTTACAATTTAAGACCAAAAAAGCAATCTGATTAAAAAATGGGCAGAGACCCCGAATAGACATTTTTTCAAAAAAGACATACAGCTGGCTAACAGACATACGAAAGATGTTCAACATCACTCGTCACCAGGGAAATGGAAATTAAAATCACATGAGATATCACCTTAATGCACAAGAAATAACAAGTGTTGGTGAGGATGTGGAGAAAAAGGAACACTTGCGCACCGTCAGTGGAAATGCAAATTGGTGCAGACGCTATAGGAAATAGTATGAAGGTTCCTCTAAAACTTAAAAATAGAATTACCATATGATCCCATATTCCACTAGTGGGTATTCACCCAAAGAAAATGATAAGACTGATTTGAAAAGATATATGCGAGGAAGGGAAAACTAAAGGGGAAGAAATCAGAGAGGGAGACAAACCATAAGAGACTATGAACTCCGGGAAACAAACTGAGGGTTGCAGAAGGGAGGGGCATGGGGGGATGGGGTACCTGGGTGATGGGTATTAAGGAGGTATTTACTGCCGCAATAGTTACAATAGCCAAGATATGGAAACAACCCAAGTGACCATCGATAGATGAACAGATGAATAAGATGTGATATATACACTTGGAATATTACCCAGTCATAAAAAAATAATATTTTGCCATCTGCAACAACATGGATAGACTTACAGGGTAAAATGCTAAGTGCAATAAGTCAGTCCAAGGAAGCCAAATACCATATGATCTCATTCATATGTGGAAATTTAAGAAACAAAAGAAAGAAAAAAGAAGCCAAGAGAAAAGAAAAAAGCCCCCAAAACCAGACTCTTCAATACAGAGAACTGTGTTAATATAAGGTAAGGGGTTGGAGGGATGAAATAGTAAAGGGGATTAAGAGTATTACTTATCAGGGTGCCTGGGTGGCTCAGTGGGTTAAAGCCTCTGTTCGGCTCAGGTCATGATCCCAGGGTCCTGGGACCGAGCCCCACATCGGGCTCTCTGCCCAGCAGGGAATCTGCTTCCTCCTCTCTCTGCCTGCCTCTCTGCCTACTTGTGATCTCTGTCTGTCAAATAAATAAATAAAATCTTAAAAAAAAAGAAAAAGAATATTACTTATATTGATTAGCACTGAGAAATATATAGAATTGTTGAATCACGGGGGTGCCTGGGTGGCTCAGTGGGTTAAGCCGCTGCCTTCGGCTCGGGTCATGATCCCAAGTCCTGGGTTTGAGCCCCACATCGGGCTTTCTGCTCAGCAGGGAGCCTGCTTCCTCCTCTCTCTCTGCCTGCCTCTCTGCTTACTTGTGATTTCTCTCTGTCAAATAAATAAATAAAATCTTTAAAAAAAAAAAAAAAGAATTGTTGAATCACTATATTGAAGATCCAAAACTAATATAACATTATGTTGATTGTACTTGAATTAGAGAAACAAAGAAACAAACAGAATACTGTAACAGTAGAAAAAAAAGTTATTTTATTTTGGAGGAATCCAGTGCCTATTCCCTCAACCTTTCTTGAAAAGGCTGTGGGGAGGGAACACACTACCTATTTTCTCTCCCACAGATAGCTGAAGACAAACCCTATATAAAGGTAGGTGGCTGAATTTACTTATAAAAAACAATGTGGGACAGACATAATAATAAGAGACAACGAACCCTCAAAAAGAAACAGAATTTCTTTTTTCACTGTTTTAATTTTTCATATTCCATTCCATTGACAACATTAGAGCTACCACAAGTCATTCCAATCAAATAGCTGTGGAACCTTGAGCAAATCACCAGCAACCTGGGTCTGTTTTCTCATCTTTAAAATGAAAGAGCTGAACACATTGATCTCCAAGGTCCCTTTATATTGGAATATGTCTTCTTTATATTCTCAATTCAATTATAAGGCAGATTAAACACAGACTTATCTAATTGTCCTTTAAAGCAGTGATCTCCAAAATGGGGCACATAAGGCAATTAATAAGACGGTTGGGACCAAATACATGAAATTTTAATTTACACAGGTTTTTAATGCAAAGGGTTTGGAAAAAGATTTAGTTTTACTGATGTTTAATATTCTGACACTGGTGTCCTCACTGGGTCTGTGGGAGATAAGAGCTCCACAAAGTGGGGGTGTTGACAGGGAAACACTCTTTCTTTGTCCATTCTCAACATACAGCATGCTGTTTGTACCTGGTTATGGGGATTTACAGATATTATCGGATACATACCAGATGGACAAGAGGCTTACAGTGCTTTCTGTGAAACAATCTCACATTAAAAATAATACCAATAATGCAAAATTAACGAATGACTAAAAAAACAGCCGGGTCAACACTCTTCCTTTTCTTAAAACAAGTTTTTTGGTCAGCCTCATTATGTGAGGTAAAAGAGTGACTATGGAATTAGAGTCACTCTGACATGATGTTGTCCTCCCAGATCAGAATTATTAAGAAGTACGGCAAGTGTTCATTCTCCTTAATTCTGAACCTTTTCCTTGGTATATAATGGGTTTTGAAGTATTTGCTAAGAATGATAGTACACATACAAAGATTTTTAAAAGATTTCAAATACATAGTGACAGGATTGTATACAGATGGGGGTATACAGTGAACAAAGGTTGAAGCTGTTTATGTGTGCACATGGATGCTGTTTACTGGGGAATCACCACGGTATTGCTGCCTCAGCCTTCAAGTGGCCTGTGGGGGACCTCTGACAGTGCTCGCCTCTCCCTCACGCAAGCGCAGCACTGGAGAACAGCCCACAGAAGCACAAGCAAATTCTAGTCCCTGATATGACTCCCCCAGTCACCCTTGTGACCAAGAGTCCCTCACCCCCCAGGGCCTTTCCCTTGTGCACTCCTTAGAAAAGACCCCTGTGGCACTCACCAAAACCTAGCTCTTTTTGGTTTGATTTGACCATTTTGGCCTTAGCCTAGGACCCCACAGGCCTATAGCCACCCTAAGAAGGGCATGTGCCCCAGGTCCTGTCTGTCCTCTGCCTCAACGTCTTTGTGTAGCCCCTGGAGGCTGCTGTGTACTTCCTCAGGACCTGTGAGTAATAAGCTTCTCTATCTTAATTTCTCTGTGGTCTTCTGTTGAAATGTAGCTCATCATCAGGTACCCAGTGTTCCACTGAACAAAATCAGAACAACATCATGGCATAGTGCAAAACAGGACCTGTGGAGCCACATGGTCTCATGGCCCTGACATGCTACTAGCTGTGCTCTGGGTAAGGCTCTGGAGCTCCTGTTTCTAAATTGTGCAGGAGGAAAACAAGGCCCATCTCATAGGATGATTGTGGGACTTGAACATGAACATTTGGCACATGAAGGTCTCAGTAAATTTTTTAATTTCTTTTTCCTTACTCTGAATTTGCAAAAAAATAAAGACGTACTTATGTAGTAATGGAGGGCAAGAATACGGTGTGGTGCTATTTAAAATTGCATTATTTGTTTCTGCTAGGTCATATAACACAATAATTGGCCCCACAACAAGTTTCTCCATGTTAGGCTGAGATTTAAGAACTGAATTGGCAACTTTTAACTCACCACATTAAAATCTAGATTTTCTTCAACCCATGATTTTGCCTCTTCAAATTCATCTTTCATTTCCATTATAAAAAGTGTATCCAAGGCATCTACTATTGTTGCTCCTTTAATACTACCTGAAAATATCAGAAAAATATTTATTGATTAAAATATTTGACAGACATACAAGCAAATTGACCATACTTGGAAAGGGACAGGCAGAGGATAAACTGAATTTGTTAATAAACAGTAATACTAAACAAAGTCTAAAATTCTTTCACTGAAAGAAAATTTAAAAGCTGCATTAAAACCCAACTAATAATTATCACAGGCTGTGGACTGATACACTAATCTTTAAAGTTTCTTCTGAGTAGTAGAAAATATCTCTTAGAAATTTCAGTTGTGGCTGCATTCTCTAGCAAGAAAAAAAATAGATGTGAAACAATGGAGCAATGCATGTATTAATTTTAATGTAATCAACATCCAAGTGAACCTGTGAAAAACTTTTAAATATAATTAGATCTAAAATTATGAGAGCTCTAAAAAGCCATTATTCAAAAATGGAATTCACCCCCCTTTGAAAGCTTGACTGATCCTAACCTTCCCTCCCACCCATCCAGCCCATCTCAACTCTACGATTCATTTCCTCCAAACTGCCTTGACGTGAAGACTTTACACTGGTCTTACACTCATCGCTTTCTGTCTTCCATTATAAATACTTATGTGCATCTCTTTTAGTCTGTAAAATTTCTCAGACTGGAGAAGTCATGTCTTCTTCATCTGCACATTCCATTTGTCTCAATGCTTAATAATAATTTAAAAATTCACCAACATATGAACAGAGAACCAAATAATCTCTTTGATAAAGATTATGAAAAATTTACACAAAACTGATTTTTTTAATTTCTTTTCAGCGTAATAGTATTCATTGTTTTTACACCACACCCAGTGCTCCATGCCCTCCCTAATACCCACCACCTTGTTCCCCCAACCTCCCACACCCCGCCCCTTCAAGACCGATTTATTAATGATACAGGCAACTTTCATAGGGATAAAAGCAAAAATAGAATTAGATTTTAAAAAGTGATGGTAAATAATGAAAGAAATAGAGGCCTCTGACTCTGCATGAAACTTCTCAATTTGTCTTCAATTCCCACATCTCATCACCTATGTTACTGAAAATACTACTTTATAAAAACATCTGAAATCACTTCTGCTGCCACTACTCCAGGTTTGGGCTCTCTTCATTTCTAAACTGTGTCCCTGTAATAGGCCCACCAGTCTTTTTGCCACTTTGCCAGCTCTTCCTAACTGTTCTTACAATTCCCTTCTCCCTACCTGGGTTCCCACTTCATATGAATATCTGCAGTTGAGATGAATATCTACTGAACCATCTAATGCTTTGACAACTCACTATTTACACACAGGTCTTCTGCACGAGGCAGGAAATCTGCAAAGACTTGTATTGTGTTGATTAACAGCAGTGCTAGAAGGAGAGCCAAACGTACGAAGATCCTGAATAAATGGAAAAGCATAGTGTGGTGATTAGGACCACAGGCTCTCACCTTAGCCACACCTGGGTTCTGGCCTCAGCTCAGTCAGTTAGTACGTGGCTAATATGAGGCAAGCTATTCTGAGCTGCATTTTTCTCATCTCTAAAATGTGTATAATAATGAGGTTAAATGAGACATCACATAAATGGCACTTGGCACGTAAGTGTCAGTTGATACCGTTGTTTGTTATATGACTTGATACTATTTAACACCTTAAGTCACAGTATAATAAGTATAATAAGTCACATTTTCTATGGGGAATTAAGAAGTCTCAGAATAAGACTCTATTCCCTTCATCCTGTTACTTATAGGCAAAACTATGCCTGTTAAAAAAGAATCCAGTGGGATAAGAAGGGCCCTGGGTACCTCTGTGACCCAAGGAACCCAACATTTTGGTTAACTAGCTTCCTCACCTCCTCAGTGGGAATGTTATTAACACCCCCAGTACCAATCAATGAGGGATGCTGTGAGGACCAAATACAATAAAGCATGCCAAATTCGATAAATGGAAGTTGAAATAACTGACCTAATCCACTCCCACTTTCTGTTCCATGGCACAAACAGGAGAAACCCAGAGCTAAAGCTAAGAGTCACCAAGATACAGTGAAGCTCACCATGGCAGGCTGCCTTGACCAGCTTATCAATAAAGACACTACTTTTACTTGACAGGAACCAGTGAATGCCGCTGACCAAAGGTTCCTCTGCTGGGTCTCACCCCTGGAGCTAAAACTCATGATGCTGTACCTACAACCATTAAATGAGAATCTTTGGAAGTGTCTCCAGGCATTAGTATTTTTTTCAAGGGATGAAAGTGATTCTAACGTAGAGTGCTCTGTTGGAAGGACACATTATGCACAGTCCTTGCAGGTAACTCCTATCAGGTATGCACGTTTCCTCACAACAAGGTGGAAGGGGCACTATCAACGTCACCACCTACAAGTTCTGTCAACTGGAGAAAAGTTACTGTCATTAAGAAACCAAAGCACATACTACTCACCAAACAAACTGCTCGAATGGCCTTCTTTTGATATAGGTTTCAGTTCATTTAATCCCCAGGCATACCGTTTATAATTATTCCAAGCATGTTTCATCATCTGAGAAAAGAAAATGAAAACAGGATTATAATTTGAATTTGAGAGGTTTTTGCTGAAAAATAGATCATATATGAAAGACCTAAAGGTTAAAGTCTTAAAACTCACTACTTAATTAAAAGGATGATGATGACTTAAAAGGGTGACAGTGGTATGAATAAACTAGCACACACATATACACATTGCCTTTTTATATTTCCAAAAGGAGATTTCTTTAAGAGTACATATCATTTTTTATTTAAATTCAATTAGCCAACATATAATACATCATTAGTTTCAGATGTTTCAATAATTTCAGTTTCAGTTTCAGAGTTCAAGAATTTGTCAGTTGCATATAACACCCAGTTCTCATCATATCACATGCCCTCCTTATTGCCCATCACCCAATTACCCCCTCCCCCCATTCCCCTCCTCTCCAGTAACCTTCAGTTTGTTTCCTATAGTTAAGAGTCTCATGATTTTTCTCCCTCTCTGATTTCTTCCCATTCAGTTTTCCCTCCCTTCGCTTATGATCCTCTGTGCTGTTTCTTATATTCCACATATAAGTGAAACTGTATGATAATTGTCTTTCTCTGATTGACTTATTTTGCTCATCATAATACCCTCTAGTTCTATCCACATCAATGTAAATGGTAACTATTCATCCTTTCTAATAGCTGAGTAATATTCCATTGTGTATGTGTGTACACACACATACAGACACACATACACATATACCACATCTTCTTTATCCATTCATCTGTCAATGGACATCTCAGGCCTTTCACAGACTAGCTATTGTGGACATTGCTGCTATGAACATTGGGGTGCATGTGCCCCTTCAGATCACTATGTTTGTATCTTTGGGGTAAATACCTACTAGTGCATTGCTGGGTCATATTGTAGCTCTATTTTTAACTTCTTGAGGAAACTCCACACTATTTTCCAGAGTGGCTGTACCAGCTTGCACTTCCTCCAACAGTGTTAAGAGGGTTTCCCTTTCTCTGCATTCTTGCTAACACCTGTTGTTTCCTGACTTATTAATTTTAGCCATTCTGACCAGTGTATGGTAGTATCTCATTGTGGTTTTGATTTGTATTTCCCTGATACAAAATGATGTGGAGCATTTTTTCATGTATCTGTTGGCCATGAGGATGTCTTCTTTGGTAAAATGTTTGTTCAAGTCTTCTGCCCATTTCTTGACTGGATTATCTGTTTTTTGGATATTGAATTTGATAAGTTCCTTACAGATCCTGGATACTAGTCCTTTATCTGATAGTCATTTTCAAATATCTTCTTCCATTCCATAGGTTGCCTTTTAGTTTTGTTGACTGTTTCCTTTGCTGTTCAAAAGCTTTTTATCTTGATGAAGTCCCAAGTTCATTTTTGTTTTCGTTTCCCTTGCCTTTGGAGACCTGTCTAGCAAGAAGTTGCTACAGCCAAGGTCAAAGAGGTTGCTGCCTGTGTTCTCAAAGATTTTGATGGATTCCTATCTCACATTTAGGTCCTTCATCCATTTTGAGTTTATCTTTGTGTGTGGTGTAAGAAAATGGTCCAGTTTCATTCTTCTGCATGTGGCTGTCCAATTTTCCTAGCACCATTTATTGAAGGCACTGTTCTTTTTTCCATTGGATATTCTTTCCTGCTTTGTCAATGATTAGTTGACCATAGAGTTGAGGGTTCATTTATAGGTTCTCTATTCTGTTCCATTGATCTACGTGTCTGTTTTTGTGCCAATACCATACAGTCTTGATGATTACAGCTTTGTAATATAGCTTGAAGTTTGCCATTGTGATGCCACCAGCTTTGGTTTTCTTTTTCAACATTCCTCTAGCTATATGGGGTCTTTTGTAGTTCCATACAAATATGAGGATTATTTGTTCCAATTCTGTGAAAGAAGTTGATGGTATTTTAATAGGGATTGTACTGAATGTGTAGATTGTTCTAGGTAGCATAGACATTTTAACAATATTTGTTCTTCCAATCCATAAGCACGGAACATTTTCCATTTCTTCATAGACACAAAGAAATGGACACTTTCTTCCATAAGTATTCTGTAGTTTTTAGATACAGATCCTTTACCTCTTTGGTTAGGTTTATTCCTAGGTATCATGATTTTTGGTGCGATTGCAAATGGAATCGATTCCTTAATTTCTCTTTCTTCTGTCCCACTGTTAAGGTACAGAAATGTAACTGACTTCTGTGAACTGATTTTATATCCTGCTATGTGGCTGAATTCTTGTATGAGTTCTAGCAATTTGGGGGTGGAGTCTTTTGGGTTTTCCACATAAAGTATCATGTCATCCGAGAAGAGTGAGAGTTTGATTCTTCTTTGCCAATTTAAATGCCTTTTATTTCTTCATGTTGTCTAAGTGCTGAGCCTAGGACTTCCAGTGCTATGTTGAACAACAGTGGTGAGAGTGGACATCCCTGCCATGTTCCTGACCTTAGGGGAAAAGCTTTCAGTTTTTCCCCATTAGAATGCTATTCACTGTGGGCTTTTTGTAAATGGTGTTTATGATATTGAGGTACGTTCCCTCTATCCCTACATTGTGGAGAGTTTTAATCAAGAAACAATGTTGTACATTGTCAACTGTTTTTTCTGTATCAATTGAGAGGATCATACGTTTCTTGTCTTGTCTTTTATTAATGTGATCTATCACGTTGATTGATTTGTGAATGTTGAACCACCCTGGCATCCCTGGAATAAATCTCACTTGGTTGTGGTGAATAATCCTTTTAATGTACTGTTGGATCCTACTGGCTAGTTTCTTGGTGAGAATTTTGGCATCTATGTTCAACAGGGATAAGGGTCTGTAATTCTCCTTTTTGGTGTGGTCTTTGTCTAGTTTTGGGATCAAGGTAGTGCTGGTCTCATAGAACAAGTTTTGAAGTTTTCTTTCCCTTTCTATTGTTTGAAACAGCTTCAGAAGAACAGATATTAGTTCTTTAAATATTTGATAGAATCTCCCTGGGAAGCTATCCAACCCTGGACTCTTCTTTGTTGGGAGACTTTTGCTTCCTGCTTCAATTTCCTTGCTGGTTATGGGTCTGTTCAGGTTTTCTATGTCTTCTTATTTCCATTTGGTAATTTAAAAAGAGCATATGTCATTTTTAATTCAGTTCTCAGTAACAGAAATTTAGCTTATCGTAAAAGGATGAACCATTCTTACATTTATTTATATCACTCTCAAGAAAGATTAACTCTGCAGAGAGCCTATATTTAAGATTCTGGGTTTTGCACAAATTCTGTCAACCTCATAGTATATAGACAAATATAAAAGGCTATCACTTCAAATACTTTGATGTATTTTGACCAAGTCAATGTTGAGAAGTCTAGAAGACATAAATGAAACTCTATGATTATATCTAAATTTGGGGAAACTTCAGCCTGTTTTACTATAATCAATCTTGAATTGTATACACGTGTATGTATCTGTGAAACTGAAGACTGATCCTGTATACTCCCAATCTAGGCTCCTTGTACCAGGAAGGTTTTTAAAGGCAAACCCTCTCTGCCACAAATGGTATAAATTATTTTTAAATCAATTTTAACAAAATTAATATCTCTACATATAATGAAAACCAAATTAATTTCTCCTGGCTTATAGATAAAGTTCTGACTCATTGTGCTAAACATTAACTCTAGTAGAAAGTGAACGATTTTCAAAGGGAGAAACTGTTCTAAGAGCCTGTCAAAATAGTTGTATAACAACTGTATAACAGCTGTAGAATTTTTTTTATAACTCAAAGAATACAATTATTTTTGTATTCAGTTTTTAAAGAGGGCATGGGATTCTCCATGTGTCTAGAATTTATTCATGCTATTATTCCCAATCCATTAGCAAAGGTAACCAAAATAATTTGGACATAATTTGAAAATATTCTAATCTGGCTCCATATTTTAAAATATCTTAAAAAGCATCATCTGAAGTTACAAATACCACATGGGGGCTGTTTGTCACTAAAAATCTTCAGTGAGAGCAATATAATTTTATTAATAAGTCCTCATATGTCCCTGAACACAATAATAAATATCTTTCTTTAGCCAATTTGTATATTATCTTCCTATCTCACCACTATTACTATGAATAATAAGTACTAAATATCTGTACAATTTGCTGGATATTCTACTAAATGCTCTAAATTCAGTATGGTACTCAATTATAATTACAACTCTGAAATGTTGTATTACTATTGTTTAGTAGATAAAGAAACTGAGGCCTGGAAGTTAAAATCCAAAGAACTTTGTTCAAGGTCATGTTATTTCTTGACAGCTGAAGAGCCAGGGTTCATCCTTGTTTTGGCCTGACTCCAAAGCCCTGGCATTAACCAACACATTGCATCATCTTCCTTGAATGAGTCAGCATCAGAATCTTCCTTTGATGAATCAGACTGTTGATCTTCCACCAGTCAACAGAATGTGGACAAGGTAGCATTTTCAAGACTTTCTCCTTATAATTTTATTGGAAAGTATAATAGATTTAAAGATGAAATAACCTGACTTATAATCCCTATTATGCCACTGATTAGTCCCATAAACATGGATGAGTCATAGCTTTTACAAGACTTTCTTTATCTGAAAAAAATGGGATCATAATTCCTCCTGGGGCGAATGTAAGGCTTACACGAACATAGCTTGTGATTGCACCTATTGTACTGCTTCCAACATGGGGGGTAATCACATGTTTATTGAATTTAAACCTATACAGAAACCGATTAAATTTACATCACAGAAAAAGAAACCAATGAGCTTCTGAAAAGACTAGGGATATGACATCCACAAAAACACCTTGAGATTACATCTGAGTTTGATTTGGCTTTCCTATTAAATGTACTACATTTGGTAAACTTCATTACTGTAAATTTCCAAAGACACTTAATAAATTCAAAAGCTTTTGAAATATACCTGACATGAGAACAATCACAACAAAAAAATTTTATGATGATTTGTTTCAGCTCTAAGTCTGAGTGGAAAGCAGAGTCATATACTATTAATAACTCAAAGACGGCATAAATCTTTCCCATAAAAGATTGCTGCTTTATCAAAAATTATCATTTATATATATATCACTAGTACAGAACCTCCTTGAGTTACCTCTAGTATATATTAACCTTTCTCATCTTTTTTCCCCAAGGGAAAATGTGACACTAATTGCTTCGCTTACTACTTTTCGAAAGTTGCTGTGACACATTTCTCAAAATGGGTTCCTCATCCCATGGGATTTCTAGGGTTAGAGAGTGAAAAGAAAAATAAAACTGTGTGGTCAAAACACCTTGAATGGTGTTCTCCAGGACCTCATGAAATGAAAAGGAAAGGCCATCTTGTTAACAGATTCCTGTGGCTGATGACCTCTGGAAATGATTTACCAAGTTAAAGCCAAACAGAAAACATGGTTTGTGTTTGTGTGTGTGTGTGTGTGTGTGTGTGTGTGTGTTTAGAATAACACAAAGAAAGAACTCACAAATCATATATAAAGTCAGCTTTGTAACTACGATTTATGACTTACACAAAAATCCAAAAACATTGAAATGCTACCGGCCTCTCATTTTACAATATTAAGCCACTAGCCAGCTGAGGGAGCTTGGCGATGAAGGCATTTAATCTCTCTAGACTTAGTGTGCTTATGAGCTGATGGGATAAGAAGGTCACTTCCAAAATTCAACTACTAATAAAGAAATCCATGGATAGGATTAATTTTCATCTTCACATGCTCCTTAATTTTGTTTTGTTGTCTTTCATCAGTTTAATTAGAGTTGTACAGCCTGACATCCCAAGTAGAAGAGTTAAAATAGGCCCAAACTAGAGGACGATTAGGACTTCAAACACAGTAGTGAAACCTCATGAAAGAAACAAAAACCAAAAACCTGAAAGCATAAGAAAGATTTTCTATTTTCCTGAATGCTTAGTTGCATTTGTGAGGGGTATAGCTAACACATGGTGTGAATGGAAAGAAACAGAAGAGAAGGATACAAAATTCCAAAACAGCAATTCTGACCAAGAGAAACTTGAATTCAGACATAAAATATCCAAAAAACAGCATTATTTCTCCTTGACTCTCTGCTTATCAAAGATTCTTCCACTAGCGCTTTCTTTGCAATTGGCATCAGGTCTTAGTAATTAGGCAATGTCATTTATTGAGTGTCTGCTACACTATGAATAACAAGATGCTAAAGGATTAAAAGGAAAGTGTACACGAGTGTATCACGCTCATAATCTGATAGATAATGTATGGAAGCTTAACACTGCCTGTTCTTACATACTCACAAATGTTTATAAATATAGCAGAAGAAAACTTATGTATCCAACTCTACTGTTGTACCTAATGATTTGTTTTCAATTTTATGTCCTGACCTAATCAAGGACATGAAAAGCCACAAACAAAAATATGCCTGAATTTCCCCAGGTATGTATAGATTTCACAACTTACATTTTTGTTGCTAGGAACTACCCTTACAAATATTTTTATTTGCTGATGCTTTAATCATATGATCTTAAGTTATTCCCCACAGATATATTAAAAATCTTTTTGAAAATCTCACTGTTTTTGACAGACAGATCTTATGAAGACTTGAGCTTTTTCATTGCCCCTTTAAAAAAGTCTACAAGCTCAAGTCCCACTCGTAGCCCCTCCTGTGTGGCCTGAAACAACATTTCCATCCTTTGTATAGCATGATCAGAGTAAGTCCCTGGCCCCAGGTGACTGATATAGGGTGCAGTGCCTGACCCAGAGGCAGACAACTAAGGGCTGATCATGAGCCCTGGAGAGGAGGTGCCTGGATGTGAGGCTCTCTCTGACAGTTGGACCAATCCAATCCTCTACCTATTGAAGTAGAACAGATATTTACAGAGAATCCAGAGGCCAGAGTGAGGAAAAGCAGAGAAGCACAAATACACAAAGGGAAAAGGGCATTAAAAGGGAGTTACGAGGCAGATGAAACCATGAGGGAGATAGAAAGTTGAGGAGAGAAAAGCAAGAGGAGGCTGGGAAGTAGACATGGTGCCCCGGGGGAGTCAGGTTAGGTCTGTAGAGCCGCTCTAGCACTACAAACAATGCTGCTGAATCCTGAATGTTGATGAATTACCTTCTACTCCGTGAGGTGTGGTTCTGCCTGCTGAGACTGTTTGCTTACTTCCCCATGTGTCCTTACAGAAAATGTCACCTACTGAAGAGGAATGTGAAAAAGCAGGTCACAGGGGCAGGCACTGGACAAACTGGGTTCATATTGCTGTTCTGTGACCATTAATGTGGCTCTGAGTAAGGCAAGGAATCTCTCTGAACCCACTTTCCACACCCATGAAATGTAAATAAATAAAAGGACTAGCTTCACTGGTTACCATGATGATTAAGTAAAATAATGCATGTAAAGAACCTAATACACTGTCTGACACACAGCAAGTACATGATAGATTATAAGCACTATGCTTATTTTTATTAAAAACCTAAGCATGTCTCTGATCATTGAGCATCATACTTTTTCCTAATAACATATATAAATAGGAAGGGCAAATACACATAAAACCAGGCAAACCTATTTAGCACACAAACTCTAAATCTATACATTTAAAAATATACACAACTATTTGGTATCCAAAAGGGGGAAGAAGAAAGAATTATGTAGGGCAATATGCGTCAGCTTTGATTCTGAAGATTCATATACTGGCTTTCTTGAAATCTTAGTTGTGTCGGTGCTTGTATAGGGGGTTTGCCTGAGGGATTTGGGGGCTGATCTAGGGTACAGATATGCCCACCAGAGGCAGTAATGCACAACAAGCTTTACTGGGTGGTGCCTGGCCAGGACTGCAAGTCCTTCACAGCAAGACTGTCCAGAGGCGCCTGGGTGGCTCAGTCAGCAGAGTAGCCAACTCTTGTTTTGGCTGAGTTCATGATCTCAGAGTGGTAGGATCAAGCCCCGCGCAGGGCTCCATGCTCAGTGCGGCATCTGCCTCTTCCTCTTTGTCCTTCCCCCTACTCACATATGCACACTCCCTCTCTAAAATAAATAAATATATAAAATCTTAAAAAAAAAAGGCAAAAAAAGAGACTGTTCAAGCTTAAGGAAAAGAAGTCAGCCTCCAGAAAGAAAGGAGAGCAAGGAAACTCCCAGGAGAGAGGGAGCTCACATACTAAGTGACTTCACTCAGAAGCATGAGAGGGAGTCTCTGGGTCAAAGAGCTCCAGAAGGGAGTAGGAGCCTAGGGTATTAAAACCACAAGGTCCTATTATCAACGTTCAACAGATGCTGGGTAAGGTTTCACAGAGTATGTAAAGCAGGCAGGCTGTAAATGGCTAAAACTCTGCTTGTATTTTTTTTCTTAAGCAATTAGTTGTGTAAAAATTTGAATTTTGTATCAGTGGGCTATTGAGCTAACAATGTTTTGGCCTACATACATGAGCAACTCAAGGGCCAAAGTACGGAGTCTACCTTTGGCTCATTTATGTAACAGCTTGCCATTTGGCACTAAAGGGAAGAAACTGTAGCCCAGTGACATTAATATCCCCCTTGTTCTAGAGGGCATGAAAGCCTGTGCCTGATTCAGGCGAGGTCTAGGGTGTGAGGTCAACCTACCTCACTGATTGTTAAAGCAGAAATGGATAGCCTTCACTCTTAAAATTATACTTACAGCTGATGTTTTGTAAAACACGGATTTTAAAAGCCTGACAGTAGATTATATCAAACTCTGCCTGAAATGATTTGATTGTTCCATGAAAGTGCCTTCTAGAACTTTCAGATAAAATCTCAACACAAAACATTTTTAGGATCACTGTATCAACGTTCCTTCTTTTAATCATTGGTGGACTGATAAGTGGCAGAAAGGAAAAAGTAGTTTCAGGGAATCAAGTCATAGCTTCTCCAAAACCTCAATTATCCACTGGAAAAGAATTTCTAGATGCTTGAACACAAGACAACAACCTAGCCACGCCCTCTTCTTATCTGAAGAGACAGCCCTGCTTACATTTCCCTGTGGGAATGAAGCCTGAGAGAACCGGAAGGAATATCAGGCCAGGGAGAGACCTGGAGCTGAGGCCGGCTGTCAGAGGGAGCAAAGCAAGCAGGCTTCTCCTGGGAAAGACGGAGCCCTGCTGCCTAAGAGTCTGATCTCACAAACCCTCAGTTTTCTCACCCTTAAAAAAATAATAAGTTGGAACAAACGTACCACTGTGGAGCCTGATGTTAATAGTGGGGTGTGTTGGGGGCAAGGATAAATGGGAACACTCTATACTTTCCATTCTATTTTGCTATGAATCTAAAACTGCTCTAGAAAAATAAAGTATATATTTTAGAAAAGAGTAACATCAACTTCCTCGGAGCATGGTCAACAGATCAAATCGGATAATGTTCCTGGCTGACAGAAGAGGTCCAATGAACACAGCTGGCCTCCGTCCACACTACCTCCACTGCCTTCCTAGGCCACAAGAATTAAGCAGAGATAAGGGAGAACCACTTGAAAAAAGGGACACTTAACTACACTCAGAGTAGGCAAGGCAATTCAGGGAGACGTGAATTAACGGGGTAGAAAAGGAAAGAGGCCAGTGTCACCAAGAGATGACAAAATGCAGAGCTTGGTATGACAACATTTAGAGGTTGCAGGCCTGGAGTCTACCACAATTACAGCATTTAGCACCTTTAATAGGCATCAAGATGCACTGAGGACAGTCCTGGGAATGATGATCTCCTGACGCAGTTCTCCACAGAGCAAAGCCCGAGTCCAGTACCCTTCTATCTGTCACCGCCCAGCATGAAGAAAAACCCTCCCAGCCATGGCAGTTTCCAATTTTACCCCTTATCAAATTAAAACATTCATTCATGAGACTTGTTCAATTTATCTCTTTCAAATGCTGAAATAGGTTAGTACTCTGTCCCTTTCTCCAAGACTGCTAAGTTGTTCTGTTTCCAAGATTCCTTCTCCAAATGTTATGATGCCAATTGCTACTTATTGAGTACCTACTGGTGGTACAATGTGAATTATGAATGAGGATAGAGTAGGATGCCAGATGTAGGAAATAAGAAGATTCCATGTGACATACTTACATAAAATATATATGTTTATCTGACATGCAAATTTTAACAGAATCCTGTATTTCATCCAGCAACCCTAAGACAGAAGGACAGAACACATCCAATACCTCCTTCTGTGTCCAGGACCAGCTCCCTGGCTTGCACCCTGTTCTACCTTGGGCCTGAAAGAGGGACTGAAAACTCCAGGGCCAGACAGAAACAGAATGGCTAGGTCCAGAGCAACTGGAAATGATAGGGCAGGTGGTAAAACAGGAGTGAAGGCCCTGACTAAAGCCATTTATAAAAAATACTAAGCTTGCTTTTAAGATTTTGAGCCAAGTTTTTGATAGGTCTAAGGAAAAAAATAGTTTGCAGGCTAAGGAAAAGAAAATAAATCTGTGAGCCACAGATCAGCCCACAGACCAGCAGTTTGCAGTGCCATCTCTGGTTTATAGGCACATGTCTAGATCTGACCACTCTGTGTTTCAGTCTGTGGGCACATTGCTTACCCACGTGCGCTCAGCAGGCCACGGCTGGCCCACCTCTGGCCAGTCCTCGCTGCCTGCTCTTAGACTGTGCTGGCCCCACCATCATGCTCTCTCTTCGCCAAGAATGACTGGAGTTAGCAAAGTCCTTGAGACCCAAAATGTATAAAGCACTATGCATACGCTTCTCAGCAATGCTCTTCTGTTGGATTTCACATTCTAGAAAGCACTTAGAATTTTAAATGCTCTGTTTTATA
Organism: Enhydra lutris kenyoni; assembly: GCF_002288905.1. NCBI lineage: Eukaryota > Metazoa > Chordata > Mammalia > Carnivora > Mustelidae > Enhydra > Enhydra lutris. The sequence continues at coordinate 14,648,574 of NW_019154101.1, forward strand.
AATCAAAGTGCAGGAGTGAACTTTGTCAATCATCTATCACAAGGCACCGTAAGGGGAACTTGATAACAATTTACCACACTCTCTTCACAAGGTCCCTGGGAGGTATTATTATCCCATTTTACAGATGAGAAAGCTGAGGCTGATCACAGGTGTAGAGGAAGAGCAAGGCTGTGGACTCACCGGTTCTGATTCTTGTCACTATACCATTTAAGAGTCCCCTCCCTTTTTTTTCTGCTTGTCAACTTATTTTTTTTTTAAGATTTTATTTATTTAGAGAGAGCACACATGTGTGTGGGGAGGGGCATGGAGGGAGGGAGGGGGAGAATCTCAAGCAGACTCCTTGGAGCCAGACATGGGGCTCCATCTCACAACCCTGAGATCGTGCCCTGAGGGGAAATCAAGAGTCAGATGCTTCACGAACTGAGCCACCCAGATGCCCCTGCTTCTTGTCAAACTTAAGATAGTCAAACCCAGCCTCCAAGCTTTCCCACTGCTCTGCATACACAGGCAGCCCTCTCTAGAGTCCAAGGAGATGGCCAGGCCTGGCACCAAATGGCATTCACCAAACCAAGCTTGTGAGCCAGCTCAAGGAAAGAAGCTGGCAGCACTGCCTCTCCTTGTCTGCCCTGCATCCTGCAGGACCTTCCCTCCCCTCCACTTCAGCACACTTTCCAGCTCTGTGTCCCAGCGCTTCTCCTCCTGGCCCCGGAGACTACCTGTGCAGAGAAGATGGCCGCCCCACTCCTCACTGGGTTTACGGAGAACTGTGGGTCCCTCCCCTTCACACCAGGCTGCGACTGCACCTGCTTTCTTTGGCTGTGCCACTTCCTGAGCTTTATCACCACCACTTGGGCTGCCCTTGTCCAGTTTTTCTTTCCTTTTCACCACTACTTTTCTTTCTTGTCTCCGTGTGAGGAATTTGTTTGTCACCAGGCACTTGAAGCTGCCTCATAACCACTGATGGATATGTATGTGTGTATTTTCTTCAGAGTCAGATGTCCTGAATTCTCTCACAGCCAATTTTAGCACAACTTTTTTTTTTTCTAAGACAGCAGGAGATACATAAAGGAGTAATTACTTAATGCCATTGTATGAACCCCAATGGGCCCCTGAGCATTAATTCCCCAGTGAATTGAAAGAGCAGTTAGCAGTAGCAATCTCTTTAGAAAAAGAGTCAGAATGCTTGATAAAGCCAGTTTTAAAAAATGAGAATTCTAGTTAATCGCTACTTGTGAGGACAGATTGTCCTGTTTCTATGAAGTATCTTATTCCCTAAGAAAGAGCCAGCTTTTCTAGCTCTAGCTCCGAAAACTGAATCATATATATGCTATTTAATGGTTCTTTTTCTTTGTGACCAAATTCTGACATTACTTTATAAAACTTCTGTGCTGTTACCAAGTGGAGGAGGGTACAAGGCGAAAAACAACAACAAAACAAACCAAAACAAACAAATAAAACCCTCCAAACCAGAAGAACAACTCCCAAACTTGACTAAAATGGTTAATACAGGGGACACCTGGGTGGCTCAGTGGGTTAAGCCTCTGCCTTCGGCTCAGGTCATGATCTCAGCATCCTGGGATTAAGCCCCGCATCGGGCTCTCTGCTCATTGGGGAGCCTGCTTCCCTCTCTCTCTGCCTGCCTCTCTGCCTACTTGTGATCTGTCAAATAAATAAATAAAATCTTTAAAAAAAATGGTTAATACAGATCTCTAAAATATTCTAAGGGATAGTAACTTAGCATCTCAAAAGAAAGAGGTCAGAAGACATTTGTGGATATGTATCTAGCACATACCTTTTTTGGGAAGAAACACTACTACTGAGAACATTTTGGAAATCGACAAGATCTGCGTCAGCCAAGGGTCTATCACTGGCATTTATTTCCTCATCAAAAATGCAGGTCTGGTGGTTAATGACTATGGTCTCTTTATACAGAAGTCAGCACTGAAGTTCAAAGGCTCAGCCTCAGGGTTTTGAGTCTGTTTGATAGTTTTTAATTGACCGAAAACTGCCTTCATCGGATTACCCCTGCTAAGACCTCTGTGGTCAGTGGGAGCCAGCAAGTGTTACCTTGCAGGCCTAATGCCAGTTGGTTGTCCCTGCCTGGTCCCCAGGCAAAGGGCTGGTCAAGCTTTTCCAAACTGGGAAGCATCAGCTGTGACAGACCTTTGCAAACACCATACAACCACCTCCACGACCAATACCATGTGGCAACATGATACACTTGTTCTATCAGCAAAGCTACAGGACACATCTTAATCATCCAAGTCTACAATTTACATTAGGGTCCACTGTTGTACATTCCATGGATTTTAAAAGACGTGTACTGACTTGTATCCACCACTACAGTATTATGCAGAAAAGTCTCATTACCGCATAAATCCCCTGTGCTCCAGCTCTTCATCCCTACCTCCCACCCCCCTCCTGAAACCAATGGTCTTTTTACCATCTCCTCAGTTTTGCCCTGTCCAGAATTTCATAGAGTTGGATTTATATAGTATGTAGCCTTTTCACACTGGCTTTTTTTTACTTAGTAACTATGCATTTGAGGTTCCTCCCTGTCTGAATTTGCATGGCTTCATAACTCATTTCATTTTAGACTGAATAATAGTCCACTGTCTGTACCACAGTTTATGTATCCATTCACCTTCTGAAGGATATCTTGATTGCTTCCAAGTTTTTGCAATTATGGATAAAGTTGTTAATAAAAAAGAAGTGGCAGGACACATTGTTTTCTTTTCCAATTAAAACCAATTAAAGGATTATAAATTATAATTTTGTAAGTTACTATTATTTGAAGGTAGAATGCATTAGTTATAAATGTATTAGTTATAAATGTCACACGGTATAGGAGAACAATTTTTAAGCCTTCTGAAATGATTAATCAAAATTATTCATTTTGTTATTAATTATTTTTATTAAGATATAATGTATTATTTGCCCCAGGGGTACAGGTCTGTGAATTATCAGGCTTACACACTTCACAGCACTCAAAATTGCTCAAAAATGAAAAGTTGGGATGCCCATTATCATTCTAGAATCCATGATTTTATATATTCTGACAGTAATCATTCTGTAATCTGGAGGTAACAGCTTTAGACATTATCTGGGCATAGCAATAATAAAAATGCTGTATTAAAAGGTGGTATTTTAAAAATTAACTTGTGAAAAGGAGTATTTGTGTATACTAAATACCGGAAGTGCTGGTTCCGGAGTACAACCTTGGAGCAGCAACTGGTAATTCTACAAGATTTATAATCCATTTGGTGCATCACATAAGGTACTTTCTTATCATCCTTAATAATAGAGCAGCATTTATTGAACATTTATGTGTCAGGAAATATGTAATGCATTTACATACTCTCTCACTCCCTCACAACAATCCTGCAAGGAAGGTAGCCTCCCCACTGAGATTCCCATTGCACAGATGAAGAAGTCAAGAGGTTATGCAGTTTTCTCAGGGCCAGACCTCTAGCAAGTGGTGGAGGCTGGCTCTAAATTCAGGCTGACTCCAAAGCCTAGGACACATTGTCTTGTACACTGTCTTGAAGTGAACATATGACCCCTACAATCTGCGGAATTTGCCTTGCAAATAGCTTCCAAAAAGTTATTAATTCATGTGTTACTGATATACATCTTTGTATGTTTTCTATTTCCTATTATATTATTCTAGGGAAATTAAACATTTTAATTGTGAGACTTTCAGAAACATGACATGCAAAACCACTGTCTAGTTTTTCTTTTTTCAAAAACCTTCTGGATATAGAGGAGAAATATTATATTGGTAGATTAAGGAACTGAAATGAAAATGAGATATCTCTTGCTTCTAGTGCCCTGTAGGATTAAGATATCTTACATACAATGAGAAAGAATTTTGCTTTACATTAATTTTAACCTAAAAGTTCCCTCCTTTGAAAGATGTTAATTCGTCTCTACTCGGACATCCTATAGTGTTAGCACGTAATTTTTTCTTGGTTTCACAGTAGATGACATTTTATCAACAATGGAACACCCTAATAATTCTGTTCTGTGGCTACTGAAAAAAGACATATTACTCAATATGAGTTGAAATGTCAATAGCACACTATAAATTGCCCCTAAATTGGCAGCATCAGATTCCTCATTAAACAGCTGCATTAAAAAATGTACAAAGTTACTGATCATTTTTACTCTTTCTTTGATCATTTTTACTCTTTAATCTTGCTCTTTCTACTACAGATTCATTTAGACTTTTACTATGTCACTAAGACTATTACTAAAGATGGAAAACAATTATCTTGGACTATATGTGATATGATTTTTTAGGTAAGCATTAATATCTAATATGCTTGTGTCATTAATCAGCCTATAAACTGAGATTCTCTATGGACTAAAGATCTTCTGAGATATTTTGAAAGTGATGGCAAGTATTTTCTGGGCTTGAAAATGCATTACTCTAACCATTCCATTAGAGCTTTAAAATCTGATAAAGACTGATTTTTTTTTCAAATGGCAGGAAAGATAATCATCATTTATTCTGTTGCTGGATGGCAAGTGCCCAGCATTAAATATATGCCAAAATTCAGTGACCTGTTAAAATAGACGGCATTACTTAGTATTAGCTTTGGGCACAAATGACTTCCAATTGTCTTCAGCTATTTTTCAGCTTAAAAATCAGGCAAATACTTTCATAAATTTAAAAAGAAAAAAAAGATGCCAAGTTTATTATTTTAGAAGTCAAATTATTTTACTATTCAAAAAGATGACATAAAACAATAATAAAAATGGGAAAAATGAATCTATATTGTACCTATTGGAGATAATATTATTGATTTAACCCACACCCAAATCTCCTTCTCTCATTTGTCTTCAGAACATGAGACACAAAAGACAAATGTATGCTTTCCTAGCCTCTCCACACCTAGCTCCACAGCTAGAGGTCACAGCTAGTGGCTCTGTGACAAAGTTCTGGCCAATGAGAAATTTTAGTAGCTCGGCTCTCCCCCTTCTCTGTGCTTTGAATGAGGCATGATGTGGATAGAAGGGCTGTCAGAGTGGCTATTCTGCTCCTATAAATGAGTATAAGCCCGGGAGCACTGCAGAGGTGTCATCCTGATGGAGTGAATCACCATGGCCTGCCCCCCCCACCCCCCAGTAATGTTTTAGGTTCAAACTATGGTTACTTTGCTAAGATTGTAAGGGAGGATTGTTATCTTCCAGGAAAGGAGAGGTGACACTAAATCTGTCACTTGCCTTGCCCAAGCAACCTCGGGCAGTGTCAGTGTGAGGGAGGGGAATGAGCCTATTACCTTGGAGAAGATGGCCAAATTTTTTCTTTTTTTTTTTGTCTAGAATATCCTAAAATTGGAGCCAATGATGAACTGAAGAGAGGAGCAGAGTTTGGGAACAGCAGCTCATATTAACTGGATAAAAATTAATTTTTACTTTGGGACCTAAGTGTGTGCATGTGTACATGTCTGCATGTGTATTTAATGTTTGGTGAAAAAAATGTGCCACCATAAACAGACTCTTAACTACAGAGAACAAATTGAGGGTTGCTGAAGGGGAGGTGGAGGGAAGGGATAAGCTAAATTGGTGATGGGAATTAAAGAGGGCACTTCTTGGGGTGCCTGGGTGGCTCAGTGCTTAAAGTGTCTGCCTTCAGCTCAGGTCATGATCCCAGGGTTCTGGGATGGAGCCCCACATCAGGCTCCATGCTCAGAGGGAAGCCTGCTTCTCCCTCTCCCATTCCCCCTGGTTGTGTTCCCTCTCTTGCTGTCTCTCTGTCAAATAAATAAAACTTAAAAAAAAAAAAAAAAAAGAGGGGACTTGCTGGAATGAGCACTGGGTATTTTATGTAAGTGATGAATCACTAAATTCTACCCTTGAAACTGATTTAACACTATATGTTAACCAAATGAAATTTAAGTAAAAACTTGACATTAAAGGAAAAAAAAACACAAAGGTTATTCTTACTTAACTCATAGACTATCAACTACCAATGAATTTAACATTTGAGTCCCTATATTTTGTTTGCTTTTTGAGTGATCAAATCAAAAATGGACTTATACATTATTTATTTTCAAAATATTGTCTGGTAGCTGAAATTGCTCTAAACTGCTCTAAATGGTTGCATAATAATATATTGTATGATTTATCACAGAAATTATGGTAGCTGAGTCCTCTGTTCAAGCTTTAGGTGACTGATGTGTTGCAGGGGTTATGGGGATGGGCACAAATGGTTAGCAAAATAGGTATGTAATCAGGGTTCCTGGATTCACCTAGAAAACAGTAACTTTATGGAAGAATTTGTCTTTCTTCCACCTTGCTTGAAAAAAGTAAAATATTTCTTCAGAATGGGATAAATTATTTAAGTAAACATTGTTATCAAAGATGATGACTACATTATATTTTTGGAAGAAAATCTCAAATATTAGTTAAGGTACCTTCTATAATATAATTATCCACAGCGCTGGTAAAAACTGAATTACTCTAATACTTGCATCTGTTCTTGTTAACTATATTACATAGCTTAAGCTATGTGAAAAGGCCTCTGGTTAAGAAAGTATGTAGAAAGGTATTTTTACTTAATACTGTGCTTCGAGTTAGTAAAACTAATACCACCAGCTGAGAGGTTTAATTGTTACCTACTTTTAGAGAGTTACATAGCTGAGTTACAATTTTTTTCTTGAAAGTAAAATTTCTCATCGTCAAATGTGTATATATATACTTATATATGAAAGAATACTACTTTCCTCCCTATGTTATTATAACTACACCAGATCCTGTTTAAAAAGGTCAGTATACTTGTGATCTTCAACTATCAATTTCCATATAAAACTGGCCCTCTTATAGTATGTATTTTCTCCTCATTGTTTGAACAATATTAGAATTCCATATCCTTCATTTCTGGAAACGAAACTGTTATTCCAAATAGAGAAGTATGACCTTCTACAGTTGACAGAAAATACCTTCCAAGTACTGAATATAAAATACTGTCCTTGGCTTAGGACTCTTCAACTTGATTTAAAATATCCTTGTTTAAAATGCTCCTCAGAACTAGGGGACTGTTCTGCCTTCCCCAGGATGCTCTGTCAGGATTTATGAGGAATCTGTCCATCCTCCCCGCTTCCTTACCCCTGTCTTAGAAGAAGGATGCCCTTCCAGCATCTAATTACTCACCTTTGAATTTACTGACAAAGATCTGAGGTCCTGGAATCTAATGGGTCAAAGGCATGGCCTGCAAATATTTATCCACTTTTGCCCAGTAAACAGGCTGGGCAAAGGTGAGGGTGTTAGAGCGGCCTCAGCCCTCCACCACACTGGCTGGCTATAGAATGTGCTCTACAGCAGGAAGCCGACCAAAATTCTGTCAGTCACGCAGAGAGAAAATTCCAGAACAATTTAGTTAGCAATGGGGTGCAACTGCCAGCCTCTTCTAGTACTGGACTCTGTGGACGCCAATTCCAACTCCATTCCCACAGGTTCCTTTGTGCCTGGCTGAACCTTTCATTCCTCCACAAATAACTGAGCATCTACAGCTACATGACCCACCGACCTTGAGTCCCTGTCCACTAGGGGCTAATCTGCACAGCTGTATGTCTGTAAGTCTCATCAGTGCTACTAGGTACTTCGGTTCTGGTTCTACGTCTGCTTTTTCTCCTCTCTGGCTTTTTCTTTCAGCACTGGGCTCTGTTCAGCTTCGACCCATGACTACCATGATATAGCACACTGGTATCCTTTGAAACCGACTCACACCTCAACTCTATTCTCAGGATTACTGGCAACAATCTCTTGTAAAGAAACTGCCTTCCTACCATGGTGTCTAGCCTTTGGGCCCCGTTAGCCACTGGCCTAGTCCATCAAATAAAATGCCACCATACATGTTTACACGTATGTATACTTCCATAAGGCAAGAAGCATGGGGCTGGGATGCTTGCTACCGAGCTAATCCCATTTACAAGGTTTTGTTTTGTTTTTGTTTTTTTTTCTTACCGAGTGACCTATATAGATGCTGATTCATTATAACTCAAGGTACCCTTCTTCTAAATCAAGTAATTCTTGACAGAGAAACTTAGGCATACCTCCATGTTTTCCTAAGAGTTCTTCCAAAATGTCTTTAGCACAAGGTTCTAAATAATGAAGTGGAGATATAAGATTTGGCAATAGCCATTTCAAAATTGAAGGATGGCTTTAACTACTTTTCAACTATTATATAGCTTGATCTTTGGCGTGGTGCTCAAGGGTATAACCACGTCCACAGTGAGGTGGTTGCTGACAGATAAGGTTCTCTATTCTAACAGCCTGAGATCATAGGAAACAAACTGGACTTTGTCTAAACCCTTGAAAGATGCCAATTACACTTCAGCCCTCTTAATCATGAAGTCTGTGAAGAAGTAGTTATCACTGTTCTACCACTTCTGAAGAGTGTCACAAAAACAAACCTGTGAAGTTTAACAAAAGACTGCATTAAAAAATGTAATTCTGCTGTAAACCGCTTTTCCCAGTTTCTAGCCCTGATGACAAAGTATGGCAGATACGTGGTTTGTATGGAAAATGTTTCATTTGCTCCTTTTAAGTGAAGTGCCTGCGTGTTTTGCTTCTTATATGTAGATTCAAAGTTGTAACATAACAACCCCAAAAAGGATGGGGTGGATGTCATTCTCACTTCAGTGAACACTTTCCTTTTGCTGACATTCATATAAACCAAGAATTTGCTAGCTACAACAAGAAAAATTCATTTCCACTCTAATATGATCACAGTCATGTATTTTACCAATACTTGGCAATTGCATCATGTAACATGAAATCAATTATCAAGTAGCTTGGAGCACCTAATTGGTGCCCAGCATGTCAGTTTCCTTCTGCTTAATCCATAACAATTCACATCTGCAGGCTGTTGCTGTCTTGTGGCTTTATTTCTCCAGGTAGACAACAGAGGGGAAAGTATGGGAATGCACCCAGATTCTTTCCTTTCCTTCCCAGGAAGTCAGGCTAACCAGTTCTCTGTACCCAGTGGTAATGCAGATATTGATGACTAACAGACCCAGTCATCAGAAGGACAAATTCTGGGACAAATAGAGAGTGAGAAAGACAACTATAAATAGTTAAACTTGAGGTGGAGATGACAGGGGGTGGGGTGAGGGAGAGAAAAGTTTAGTTGGAGAATATTCTAAATCACCAGTTATGTATGAGAAGGGGATGGGAGGGAGTGAAGACAGCAAACACATGAACCTTATATAATAGAAATAAAAAATGACACTGGCAAAAATATTTCAGGGCTTCCAAACCATACGCTACAATGTAGGAAAATTCAAAACAGGTAACTACAATGGGTACTTATCTTGACTATTACTGTGTTCCTGTACTATTACTGTACACAGCAACAGCAAGCCCCCAGATTCAAGTAATTTCTTTCCTATATCTCCAGAAGAACACTCACTGGAAAACTAGAAAGTTAAGAAAATTAAAAATTTCACTCAGTTTTTCACAGGAACAGAGTATTTCTCATCCCTAATCATGTATTCAAGGGGTTAAGCACGCTCTTGTGAAATCTGTGTTACATATAAAAATAGACAAATAGATATGCAAAGGTTTGTTTGTTTAACACCAGAAGATGTTTTTTTCTTTTTATTTTATTGTAAAACTCAGGGTCCCATGGATGTAAGGCATGAATATGTTCAGTGTTAAAAGTCACTAAGGAAGCATGATGATCTTATTTGCAGATGAAGTGGTTACTAAAACCATAAAATCATAAAACATGATTTTAAACCTTAGCACTACTGACATTTGGGGTGGATAATTCTTTGTTTGGGGGGCCATCCTGTATTCTGCTGGATGTTTACCAGTATCCCTAGTTTCTACCCATTAGATGCCCTATCGCACATACCCCGATGTGATAGCCAATGTCTCCAGACATTGCCAAATGTCCCTTGGTGGGGGTGGAGGAGGTCAAAATAACCCCAGGTGAGAACCAATGGTTAAAACAAGTAGTTCTATTAGAATAGTAATTTGAATGCTTTTATAGAACTATGTACTAGGCGCAATGCAATTTAATCCTCAATAATAACTCTTATGAAATAGGGTCTATTTTAGCCCCCGTTTTATAGACGAGGAAACTGAGGTAGAGGTTAAGTGATTTGCCCAAGGTCACTGGACACATAAGGAGCAGAGAGGGAAGTCAGACCCAAGGAATCTGGCTCCAGAACATGTGCCCCTAAAATCTACATGATACCTTTCTTTCCCAGGATGTCACGCTAACCAGCTGATAGGCAGAATATGTACAAATCAGAATTACTTTTCATTCAAGATTTTTAGTAGTCTAATAACATGGGGCATTCTTATATACCCCTAGTAAGTCATCTGTAAAACAGGAACAATAATGAGACTAAAATAAGATACTTTATCCAAGGTACTTAAGCCTCAAAAAGTTCTAAGAATAATGAATAGAATATTCTTTTATCTCTACTCTTTACATGTATATATACCTTTGGTTTCTCTTCCCTGTTTACCCACATAGAGCAATTAGAATCAGTTATACAAAGAAACTACTATAAAACCTGGCTTCTTCTGCTTTGGGTTACCCCTACTGGTAACTGGAAGCCCAAGACGCCACCTGGGTTACAGCCGGCTGAACACAAGCCACAGCAAGAGGCCATCCAATATGCCAACAGCTGTCGAGCAGCTCTCGCACCAGCGCTTCGCGGGGCTTCACAGACCGCATCGCTCACAGTATCCGCAGACAGTAGGCAGAAATCCCCCCAAAGATGGACCCCTCCTAATCGCTGGGCCTGTGAGATGTAACTGAATAAACAAAAAGAGAGCTCGCAGATGTAATGAAAGTTGCGTCTAATTATCTACAGATAATTAAGGTAACCTTAAAACACAGGGATAAGCCTGGATTATCTAGGTGGAGCCCATCGAGTCACCTGAGGCCTTGAAAACAGAGAATGTTTTTTTACCTGGAAGCAAAATTGATGCACGGAAGGGAAAGTCAGAGATATGGCTGAGCCGCACGGGAGGTGACACTGTCGGTTTGAAAACGGAGGGGCGATGGGAACATGAATGCAGGCAGCCTTGAGGAAGGGAGAGGCTCCTCGCTGACAGCCGGCAAGGAAATTGGGACCTCAGCCCTGCCACCAACCCGAGCGAGCCTCTGACGGATTCTCCTCCGGAGCCTCAGGCAGGTCAGGGCCCAGGCTGCCTTCATTCCCGCCTTATGAGACCCGGAGCAGAGAGGCCAAACAAGCCCACTCACTCTGACCCACAGAACTTATATTGTTTTGTTTTGTTTATTGTTTCAGCCTTCTTCTACGTTTGTGATAATTTGGTAGAGCAACTGTAGAGAACGAACACAGCACACGACATGCCTGAACAAGGAAGAGCAGTCACTCACCCACCCACTGCCACACCATGAATCACCGAGTGGCCAACAAGGTTTTAGAAACCCGGTCTTGCAACCCGCAAATTATTTCTTTCAATAACAGAGATCTGCATCGTCCTGGAAGCAAATGGTTTTACATCCCTTCACTCATTGGCTCCTTGCAATGGCCAGGAGAGCTGTTTACAGACGAGAAAGGCTCAAAGGCATTGTGTACGTACACAGGGTTGGCCTGTTAGTTAAGTGGCAAAGCCACGAGCTCCTTCATCTCTTTGCCTTTGCGTGTGCTGCCTTTCACGGTAAAAATGTAATAAGTACAGTGGATTAAACAAAGCGAGGCACAAAAGCACAGAAAGACAAATGATTTTCTGCTGAAGGGAAACAGGTAAGAATTTGTGGAACTAATAAGATTTAAGTTGGGTCTGGATGGACAGGTAGGATTTCCAAAGATGAATGCTCAGATATTATTTTTTTTTGAAACACGGAGTCAAATTCTGGTGTGTGTGTTTGTGTGTTTTAGTTGTCACCATTAAAGCTAAAGGGTTTGGGCTTTATCCCAGTATGAAGCAGCACTATGAGAGGCTGTTAAATAGAGAGCATCTCTGGTTAGGCACATTGGATTAATGAACTAGTATTTCACAGGTAAGTTTGTATCACACTTAAAGGAACACGAAAATGCTGTGAACTGTCATTTCAAGGGCACAGAATTTTCTGTAGTGGATATACAGCAGAATCCCTGCCTCTAACAAGTAGTCCTATGACAAAGACACTTCCAATAACATAAATGCAGCTGGATGCAGCAGAAACGGAGGGAGACCTCTGTGTAGCCAGGCAACCCTGTCTTCTCCAACACTCAGGAGGCTCCGTGCCATGGTTATATCAGTACTAAAAATCAATACTCCACCTCTTGGCCACCCCTGATTAGACACCTAACTACAACTGGGTCAGATTCTCCATTCTGGGAATTTGGGATTCAGTCTCTTGAGACGCTTTTTGGAATATTTGTACTTGAACTCATTGGGCATGTAAACGAAAAGACTGAGTCGTAGAGAGCTTGTTTGCAGAGTAAAGAATAAGGCCACTATATCTAGAGACAAAAGATCAAGTAGCCCAGGATAAGAAACTAGAGGAATAGCAGTCTTGGTTCCAGCAGCTTCCAGTTTCCTCATTCCAGGCCCTGGGCCGTCTTGCTGCATTTCTTGACTTGGATCCATGAGATACCCTCTCTTATCTTTTTTTTTTTTTTTTTTTAAGATTTTATTTATTTATTTGACAGAGAGAGATCACAAGTAGATGGAGAAGCAGGCAGAGAGAGAGAGAGAGAAGCAGGCTCCCTGCTGAGCAGAGAGCCCGATGCAGGACTCGATCCCAGGACTCTGAGATCATGACCTGAGCCGAAGGCAGCGGCTTAATCCAC
>NW_019154101.1:14661446-14807005 GCF_002288905.1 Enhydra lutris kenyoni
AGAGAGAGAGAGAGAAGCAGGCTCCCTGCTGAGCAGAGAGCCCGATGCGGGACTCGATCCCAGGACTCTGAGATCATGACCTGAGCCGAAGGCAGCGGCTTAATCCACTGAGCCACCCAGGCAGACCCCCTCTCTTATCTTTATAATAAACATCCCTCTGCACTTATTTTAACACAAACCGAGTGGATTTATATTCTTACAAACAAATGATCCTTGCATCAAATTCTCAAAAGAAGCACTTGTGATCATGTGTCTTTTCTCTGCTCCAAACACTTGGGAAAACCCCAAGACTAGGTCAATCTATTGTCTGCCTTCTTCAAATATGTCGGAATGGCTGAATCCTGCTAAGGAAGATCAAACAAGTGAACAGATGGGTCCATCACAAATCCATGGCCTCGAGCCCCAACTGTGTGCCAGAAGCCTCCTGCTTCTCTAGTCAACTCTCCTGTTGCCCCTGGTCATCCTGCAGCCACCACCGCATCCTCTAGTCCCAACCGCTGTGGCCTTCTTGAAAGAACCGTCCCTGTGCTTCCCTATCTCGCCTGCCATAAGGATTCCCCTCCAAACATGCCACTGAACATGCTCCAGTAGGGGGTCGATTCCTGCCAGCCTATTACCAAATCCGGAAGCCAATTCTTAGTCCTTCTCTTGTTTCTCAGTATCATTTGACACTGCTGAGACTCACAGCTTAAAATGTTAAATACTAAAAAATGCCTCAGGGTGCCGCACTCTACCGGTTTTTCTTTCTGTGCTTCTGATGTCCTTGCCTGTTGTCTCTTCCTCTAGGAATCCCTTAAATGTTGATGTGCCTTAGGCTTCAGGTCCTGGGCTCCTGTTAATAGGGACACTGGATCTCTGAGGGAGCTTAACTAGGTCTTAAGCCTAACGGTTTTAAGATTAGTATTTCTAGTTCAGTCCTGTCTTTTCAGTGCTTACTGTGAACTTCCACACTTGGACATCTTTCTCATTTAATGCAAAACACCCCAAACACCTCCAAACCAAATCCATCTCACCTCTTCCCTCTTCTCCTTTTCTTGGGTCCACCTCATTACCCCATGTACAAAAACCAGGAACCCAAGCACTGTTTCAACTTACTTCCTCCTTCCACCTTCCTATAAATGTTCACCAAGTTCTATAAATGTTATCTTTTATACATCTCAAGAATTTGTGCACTTTGGCTCTCCCACTGTCCCTATGTGAAATAAGCCATCATCACCTCTCACCTGGATTACTGCAAAGCCTAACATGTGCATGACTGCAGCCTTATCCAAAAATGCAAATCTGATACTATTTGTCCAGTGTATCATCACTTAGGACCAAGTAAACATGCTTTGTTGTTACTTCTACACAAAATCTAGGTGCTGAGTCAGTAACAAGGCTTACTCTGACTCACAAACCTTTTTTGGTAGTATATCTCATATGAATTTAAAATGAACATTTCACTTGTATTAATATGGTCATACTTTATGAACTGTCCCCTTACAATTAAATAATTGTAAAATTATTCTAAAATTTAGAAGTCATAGTTGCCCCAAGACTAAGGAGTGAAAAGGAAGCACATTTAGACTTTCTTTCAGAGACCGTCCTCTTTCTCCCCATCTTGACTTAAACAACTTTCCAGAACTTCCCATTGTTTTCATTAATGCTTTAAATATTATTTTAGATAATTAAACATACATAATCATACACAATCATGCATCTATATCATGTACAAACATATTACTAAGGTATATACACATACATTAATACACACTAATAAACACGTGCTTCATGTTGAACACAATATTATTAAGAGAAGCTTTTCCAAACAAACTGATCATGGGATTAACTTTCAGAGTAAGTGTAAAAACAAACCAAGACAACAACTAAAGAACTAAAACCAAAATGAAAACAAACAAAAGCAAATGCCAGCACCTTGTTTGCCACAGGCTGAGATGGGATATCACCAGCCCTCATGCTCCTGCCTCCCCTCTCCTTCTCAGGCAAAGGAGTGAATTTGTGACCCCCAGTTCTTTAGTCAAAATGGACAAGATCCTCGAGGATGCCATGGGAGCCATGGGAGGAGGATGGTGTCTGACAGACTCAATGTCAAATCCCAGGTGGAACACTAGGATCTTTGGAACCTGAGGCAATTTGCGTGACCTTTCTCGGCCTCGATTTCTTCTGTGTAAAATGGGGAAAATAATACCGAATTCACAGGGTTGTTCTGAGAATGAAGTGAGTTTATGTATGTAAAGTGGTTAGCACAGCACCTAACAAGAAACAAATACTCAACAATGGTATGCTATAATTACTTTCATATTTTTCACCACTCTAGAATTAAAATTACAGATAAAAGAGACAAGAATCTATGCAAAAATGAGATTGTAAAAATCTAGTTATTGGTTGTTTTAATTATATATAGATCAAGCTACACAGAAAATCACTTAAAGAGACTATTCTCAGAACAAGAAGAATAACATGCATTCTACTGGGAGAAAGAAGGAAGCATATTATAGAGTATAACTAAGAAGTGGTATTTTTTATTAAATGTGTGGTCTTTTTTTTTTTTTAAAGATTTTATTTATTTATTTGAGAGAGAGACAGTGAGAGAGAGCATGAGCGAGAAGGTCAGAGGGAGAAGCAGACTCCCCATGGAGCTGGGAGCCCAATGTGGGACTCGATCCTGGGACCCCGGGATCATGACCTGAGCCGAACGAAGGCAGTCGTCCAACCAAGTGAGCCACCCAGGTGTCCCTAAATGTGTGGTCTTAACTGCTCCCTCTACTTTAAGCCTAGAGAAGAGGAGGAAATTATCAGGTATTTTTATTCTTGTTGTTCTTTGGCAAATTAATAACTGAAGTTTTAAAAGTCAAAGAATAAATAAGTTATTTTAAATATTCAGGCAAAATTCTGTTTAAGAAAGAAATATCCAACTGGGGTCTTCTTACATGATGAAGGAAAACTCTAGGATTCATTATATACAAACGTTCTCTCTTATGATCAATAATGTGCTCTGTGCTCCTGGCGTTTGTGAAGGCAGGGTACTCTGGAGTGAAGTAAGGGCCAGGTGACTCACCTCAGGTTGGAGGAAGAGTTGTCCCTCCCTGCCAGTTTAGTTTACCACCTTCAGATCAGCTCTAGAAAGCGCTGTCTGCAAAAATCCCCCAGTGCTTTGCAAAGCCCTAATAACGCTACGGTGATGCCTGAGATTTCAAATCAGTCAAAGGCATTTCTTCCAGAGATAGTCTTCCAGCAATTCCACTGAGAGCCCAAGGCCCACAGATATGCTAACCAATCAGGTAACTAGACAGTTTTCTCCCTTAGGAATTTGAAACCTAGCAGTAAGTGCCCCTCAGGTCAGGGAAAAGGTGATCTGTCTGTGCACAGGTGCTAATGTCTGGAGTTCACAACTCACGCTTCTAGGAAAGCGAGAGTGCGCTTAGTTCTCTGCTGATAAGTACGGTCGGTTCCTGATGATTAAGGGACTAGTCTAACATTTACACCTCTTCCACTCTTCTGTTCTCCACCTTTGTGTCATTAGCTCCACCTCTCTGTGAGAGAAGACACAAAAGGACGGAGGATGATTAACAGCACGGGTAAAAACTATGACAGAAAAAGACGCTAAATTAAGACACCTAAAACTAATACTTGATTTCCCATGGCATATTTGGCTGTAAACTCCTAAACCTCTATTACCGCATTAAAGCCAAAGTAGAGGAGTTAGTTTGAAGCTGTTACTTACCAAGAACACATACATCCAGATTCGTTTTCCTAATGAGAAATCTATAGTTGGTTAATCCAAATCTAGCATTACAGTTTCATAAACTTCCAGTCCCCAAAGAAGTCTCTTCTAAATGCTTAAATTCTAATGTCTTTACCTTATGAAAAGCTGGGGTGTAATTCTCCAGATCACAGGTGGGTGGAGAACTACAACCACACAAGCAACTACACTGAATCCCAGATTTACAGGCAGATTCTAATGGAACTACATTAAAGAAGCATTAAGAAATAGATGAACAGCCTTTCCCCCAAGGGCAGCTGTTTTTAAACCTCTGTATTTTAGTTCATCACACTATGCTCTATCTTGGAATAGGACTCTTTCCTATTTATAAAATTCTTGTCTGTTTGATGTCAATCAATTTTAGAAACATTGACGAGGCTTGGGAAATGCAAGTATCTTTTGATTTTAACTTTTCCTATCTTCCTCACCAGGAATAGCGAGCAGATTTAAAATTCTAAGAATGAAGAAACAGATGGGGGGAGGAGAGGCATAAAAAAAAAAGAGCTAGAGAAAAAGGAGACTAAACACATACTTGTGCTCAGCAAAGAATACTTTTACCTCTCTACATTAATCAGGTTTTATTAAATAAACCCTACTCTGAAATCTAACATGAAATAACTTAAAAATTAAAAATAAAATCATAGGTCAAAATGTTTCTATTATTTTAGGTTGAATCATAAGAACTTAAGCCTAAATTCAGCCAAAATGTTCTTCAGAAAGTCTTTAAGAATATAATGTTCCAATAAAAGGAAGTAAACTTTTAGAACATTAGTTGATGTTCTGTTTCCAAATCTAATCCTCCAGGCATAAACTACAAAGTTAATAAAGAGCAGATTAAAACCAACCAAGAACAAATTATTAATTCCGTTTTTCCATTTCACTCTTCAATTCTTGTTTTAAATGCAGTAGGAATCTCTGCTGCAGACAGTTAAAGCTGCAGCAGCTCTAATAATCAACGGATCTTATCACAAAGGGTGTAGATACTTTCTAAATGAAAGCACCATATGCCTAATTACTGAGCTAAATTTATACATGTAGCTATCTCTGAATGAAACATTTTCAGCCTTTCGGCTCACAGAATATTTCTTTTCATGCTCTTAAGGTATTTCTCCAGATTTCATTCTTCTCCTTTTTTCCCCTCTCCCCCAGTCTGAGTGTCACATGACACACCAGGCCAGGAAGCCAGAGGTAACTGGACACTGATGAATGGCCACGGTCTCCGTGGTCTTCTCAAAGATGAGCATCCCTTTTATGAGATAACAATTGAAACAAGGCAAAAGAATGCTTACTTTCCTGCTACAGGAAGCAGGAATTTTGGCAACAACAACCAAAGAGGGAGGTAACAGCAGGAAATACAAGCTAGTATTGGTTAATGCAACAATATTGCAGCCAAAGCTTCCTTTTCTTTCTTGGAAATGACTTTTCAAATCCACTTACTTACCGACAACCCCTTTCTCAACAAAAGTCAGAGCTTATTAATCTGAACAATCCCTAGTCACTGATAAATAAATACTATTTATTGAATAATGAATGCTATGTGCCAGGTATTATGCTGAGAAATTCACATGTATTTCCTACTTCAATTCTCAGAATGAGAATTGCACAAAGAGAAATGTTAGCTCCATTTCACAGGTGTCAGAAGGGAGGCTCAGAGGGTTTGTCTCTGTCACAGTGCCTCACAATCTGACTAGAATTTTGGTGATATACTTAAATCATTTCCCAATTTGGTTACATTTAAGACAAACTGCCTTCCATTGTTATATTCTGGGCTGTGAACCTATGGTATAGAAAAAGGTGTCTCCACCCTTAAGGGGTTAAACATCTAGTTGAAAGATAACATATATGTCCATGAAATTAGCAACCCACAGGGCAGAGCCAGAAATAACAAATGCCGTGGCAATTTGGAAAAGGGAGAGAGATCAGTAAATGTTGGGACTGTGAGAAAGGGCTTGGAGGACCTGGATGCTGAGCATGT
This sequence comes from Enhydra lutris kenyoni, assembly GCF_002288905.1. Taxonomy (NCBI): domain Eukaryota; kingdom Metazoa; phylum Chordata; class Mammalia; order Carnivora; family Mustelidae; genus Enhydra; species Enhydra lutris. Next base: position 14,667,185 of record NW_019154101.1, read on the forward strand.
AAGAGGACATTCCAATTGAAAGGAATAAACTAAACAAGGCAAAGCCCTTAATTAGTTGTGTTTTGGAGGTGGTAACTATGCAAATTTAGCTCAAACAGTTTAGTTTAGTTTAGTTTAACTAAAGCTAAAGCCCCTTCTTATTTAAGAGCTATGAATCAAGAAGCAGACTGAGGCCAATTTAGAGAAGACCATGATTGCCAGCCTAAGGAAGGAGACTTCTTCATTCTAGTACAATGTTTTTCACACTCTAGTCACTGGACCAGCCATATTAGTCACGTGGGAACATGTTAAAAATACAAATTCTGGGGCCCATTCAGATCTACTAAATCAGAAACTCTGGGGGCAATGCTCAGCAATCTATGTGCGTTAACCTGTCCCCCACAGGATTCTGAAGCTGGCTGAAGTCTGAATCCCTACTCCATAGGAAAAACCCCGGGGATAGGGGACTTGAGAGAAGTGGTATTTTAGGAAAACTAATCTAATAGTGATCTACAGAATGAATTGGAAAAGGGACCATTTACAAATTCATAAAATTCACAGAGCTTCTAAAATGCAATTATTTACATGAGACAGCCTTTTTCAGGAGCTACAAAATATTTAATTGGGAAACAGAAGACCAAGGTTCTTTTCCAAAATATCACACCTTCTTACAGAGAAAATTTTTATTAGATTCTAATTTCTCTAGTGGAAAATAACCCCTAACTTATTACTTTTCATTTCGGTGTGGTACTGTAAACATTACTTATAAAAACATCATTGTCTCAAAAATATTTGCTGGGGAGGGGAGCAGAGGGTGACCCAAACCAACTTTAATTAGGTGTCTCATGTATAAAAATATTCAATTAAGTGTTGACTTTCAAAGGAATATCACAAGTATCTACATTTATTTCACTGATGTCACATCTGCCCAAAAGATTTTTTTATGGACAACCTGCACAGCCAGTTTACGAGTCATATAAGAAAATGAACACAGTTTTTCATTTTATAAATCATTGTGAAAACAACTTTAAAATGGGAAAAGGTGTTTCCTATGTTGATTGATCTCTATTCACCAGATCTGGTTCTGAATGAATTTGACTATTATAAAATAGGAAGCTTTCCCTCAAAAGACAATGGCTTGTAGCCTATGAGGATACACAGAAGGAGCTCCAAAGATGAGTGGACCCCATTTTTGGATTCTGTAATTATATCAAGTGGGGGTATGTGTGTCACACTCAACCTGAATAACTCCTCTTGGTATGTTTGCTTAAATAAGCACATTCATTCAACAAATATTTATTGAGTCCTATTATGGGCAAGGCCCAGGGTTAACTGACCCACTGGATGCATGATGGGGAAGCTCTTTATCTTGCTCTCAACATGGTAGTCCTGGAAGAGATTCAGGACTCTGAAGAGCTGACATTACAGAGATTCTGTACTTTTGGTGGGAGAGAAAACAAATACTTCTAACCTGTGCTATGACTTTATCTTATTACTGATAGAACACTTAGTAGATCATAATTTTTATTCACCCTAACTGCTAAAGCAGCTTAACATGGTAGTTAATAAATCATCTTCACTTTTTTATGCTCCTCAAATTGCCCAACCCGTCCAGATTCCTTTTTGTTGGTGGTGGGTTGTTTTTAAGCTACTGAGTTCTTCATCATGCATTCTAAGCCAAGTAACCCCTAGGAGACATAAATAATGAAGACTAACCAAAATGCTTAATATAAGTAAATGTACACAATGTATTAAATACACACCAATTACTACATAAAGTTCCTTTTACACTTAATAAGAATGCCTTATAAAATTGCTGACTTGGGCTAATAACTCCTGAAAAACACAGTATGTCTGTTGAAGCATTTCTAATTACGAGATGAAAACCTGTAGTTGACTAGATACATTATAACATTCCACACTGCTAGTTGACTACAAAAATAACATGTCTCAGAGAACAGCATCCTAAATATTCTAAAATTACTATCATCTCAAGCCACAATTTATAAAAATAATATAGTACATTTATGTCAATCGTTATTCCCCGTGTTAACACAGTCTCAAAGCCAAATTTAAAGAGTTCTGGCATTTGGCAGACTTTTATGAATTAACCAAGGTCAGAATAAAAATACATTTTGAAATGTGAAGCTCCTCACTATCTTAAAAATGCCTGAATAAAAAGACATTATTTGAAGGAGTAGCAAAAAAATAAAATAAAAGCCCAAACCTCATAAACAAATCATGCTTTTTTTATTCTCAAGATACCTTAAACAAAATGCATATTTATCATAATTAAAACACTAAAGGCCTCTAACACATGACATAGAATGTAATTTTTCTTCTGTAAGAATTCATCTTTGTAAGACTTGCTATTTTCTGGCATCATAAAATCACTTCTGAAATTCTATTTGGAGTATTTTTTATCTTCAACTCTAAACTTAAAATATTAGGAAACCAACCTGATGAATTCTATAAAAAAGAAGGATCCCTCCCACCTTCCCCAGATCTTCAGAGAGGTCAATACTTTCCTCAAATATATGATGCAAAAGCCCAACTATAACCTAACAATGACTATGAGCTGAAGGGGGCTGGATGGGTCTTAGCTGAGGTGTTTGGTAAGTACTCCTATCAACAAAGAGTACTTTTTATCCTAAGTGACCAACTCAGGGAAGAAGCAAATTTTGTGTTAAGGTTTTTTTTTTCCCCTTTTAAATAAAATGCTGTCTATCACTTTACGGGCCCTTGCCTCCTTTGCAAGCCCCTATGTCCCATCAGCTGGCTTATTAGATCCATCTTCTCCAATAGACACCCCACTCCTTAGGTGTCCATGCTTTGCCTTTTCCCCAAATTCTGCCCCTTTAGTAACTTCCTTGTTCTATCCAACTCACAATGAGGAAATGCAACTAGTCAACCAACACAGAAGAAAATGTTGCTCTAAGAAAAGCAAACTAAATATACAGGAAACTGTTTCATCACCTATGAAATTTACAAAAACTTAATAGACTACATTCACTATATTACAAGAGAAAGTATAAACTGTTTCTGAAAAGTAATACCTCAAAATGTACTGTGATCCTTTGACCCATTCATTTCCTCTTTCAGGAACTTAAGGGGAAATCCTCCTTAAGGGGTGGCGGTGGGGGGAGTCAGGGCAATGAAAAATAAGATGGAAACCTAATGGACAAAGGTGTTTATCTAATCATATTTTTTCAAAAACAAAAAACTGGAAATGACCTAAATGTGCAGGTCCAAGGGAATGGTTAAATAAACTGTGATGCTTGTACTTCACACATTAGGCTGTCATAAAATGACACTTCCAAAGAAAATGAAAAAACACGTATGTATAGTGTGGTTATATCTGTGGGGGGAAAACCCCCTACATGTTGGGGTGGCGTAGTGTTGGGTTACCTGTGACTAAGTGATAGGGATATGAAGGATATATTTTTCTTTTTTCAATTTCTGTGTATGTTCAAAATGGTTCTTCCTAAGCCAGCATTGGTTTGCAATGAAATAAGACAATGAAAGACACTTCCTTCTTCTACAAACCTATTCTCACCCTTGCTAAGACAAATCTCAAAGTATAATAATTTCTACTGGGCAACTTGAGTGATACACTTTTAACAGCAGCTTTAAGAAGTAATACATCAACAAAAGGGAGGCACGGATGGTGAAATTTCAGGCAGCTGGGAATGAGATTTTGCCACTAGGAACACATGCCTGGGCTTCCTTAATCATTCTATGGGACTGTCCTTTTGCCTTATGCCCTGATAGAGATACAGTGAGGAAACACACCCTTTGAGCAGCTCCAGCACATATTCTTGTGAAAGGGGAACTAGGGTCAGACAATCATGCCCAAACATCAGTTCAGGGAAGCTGGACTAAGGCTGGACTTGACCACCTCTAGCATGGGCTAAGCCCTCAACCCCTCTATCCAGGAGCCCTTTGGTCCCTTAAAAGAATTAAGTGTTCCTCACAGGACTTTGGAAAGACAATTCAGTGAGAAAGGACAAGGCAGATAAGAGTTTCCAGTAGTCCCTGCATGGCCTGAATTCGCTCATCCCCACAGTTGTTCACAGGTCTGTGTCCACACCCCACAGGCACACTTTTCCTCATAACCCCTATAATGTCAGCAAATAGGCATGCCCGCCAATACTGCGGCAGAGATGCTGACAGTGCCTGCGGTGCCGTTATCAGACCGTCCGAGGAAGCTGGCGAGCTTCCCAGCTTCTCACCCGCTCTTCTACGCTTCCTCTCCCACCCAGCGCCCTCCCGGGAAGGACTGGGGGCAGACAGTCCTGTGGGAGATCCACATACAACAGCGTGAAGATGTGCAAATTAAAGTCACTGTAATAAAGCTTGCATGTCACTTAACGGAAAGGCCGTAGAGCAAGCGTGAGGAGAACACAGTGGGGCAGGTCAGGACGGGCCTTTGATAAGCTTAATAACCAGGGAGACAGACTGACAGAAAAAAGGAAGTGAGGGAGGCATTCTAGTTACAAAAGACAAGTGAATACAAAGGATGGTGGGCTTTTAAATTTTATTATCTCTGTTCTGGATTATCTGCAGGACTGCTGGGCTCTAATGTACCTAAAGCAATTGCCAGAGGATTCAAGAGGCAAAGGAGGGCTGTGCCTTTTAAATGCTCTTAAACCATAATCTCATTTGGTTTTCTTTCAAGTACCTGAAGATCACACAAGTCTTTATCAGGACCCAGTGTGGGTAGGGCAGTGAGGCCCCTTCTTCAGAGCCAAGGAATTGGCCAGTCTTGCTTTCTCAGGCAATACCTCACTAAGCAAGGATGTTCCTCTCCCTTTAGAATGGTCTCAAGGGGCTTCTCACTGCTGGCCTGCCATTCAGAGTTGAGGAGGAGGGAGGGCTAGGACAGCCAGCCTCCAAAACGTATGTTCTCATTAGAGTCAAGAAATCACAGGCCAAGTGTGGCCTTCAGGCTACAAGGCAGTTCCCAGCTCTGAAGTTAGTGCATTGGGGAATCTCAGGAAGTCACAGCTCGCTGGGCCCTGTGTCTCACATGGAAAATGAAGACCAGGCTTCAGGATCTCAGAGGTCTTTCTGGGCCCAAAACCCTAATAAATCTCAATTTGTGGCTCTCAAAGAAGGGCAAAATCTTGGAGTTACAAAGTACAATTGATCGATGTGAATTTTGATTATTAGATGATAGAATGCACTCTGACTATAGAATTGATCATAATTAAGTATACTTCTGTCAAGTTTGGAGTAATTTTTTTTCTCATTTCTTAAAAATATTCCTCCAAAGATAAAACTGGTGAAAAAGCACTTTCCTCAATTTCCCTTTCTATTTTGGGGAACGGAGTCAATGCCTAAGGAGTCAATACCTTGAGTCAATGCCTCAAGCACTGTGTTTCCTCTGAGAAGGAGCCACTTCAGGAACGGGCACATCTGATTACGAGAAAGAGACCAAGTCTCAAATATTTGAAGTACAGAAGCTGAAGAAGTATACCATTTTAGAGAGACCTAAAGTTTTTTTTTTTTTTGGAATTTGGAAGGTAGCAGAGAAAATCAGAGTTGACAGTAACACAATAAAATCATAGCTGTCTGGAAAGATCAACTTGATGATCTGGAAATGTATTCTTTTGAGCACCAAACGTGATTTGAACTGTTTCTGGTAACTTTTTGAGACTTCGTTATCCACTTCCTGATTTACCTAACATTATGAAGCGAAGGAATCTTACATCGATGGTTTTAGGCAGTGGTATTAACAGTAATAATAGCAAGTAGGATTTATCAATCATTCACAGCATGCCTGATACCATTCTACGTGTTGCTGGGGATGACCACACTTAAGCCTTCTGATCTAACAAAATGGGTGCCCACTGTTGTCTTCATTTTACAAATGAGAAAACTGAAGCTCTGAAAGATTCAATCACAACGTGCCTCAGGTCGCTAAAAGGCAGAATTCAGGTTCTGGTCAACTGCCTCCAGACCAGCTCTTCGCACCCAAACAGCACTGCAAGGGGACAGAGCAGGAACAGGCCAGGGTATCCAGACTCTCTCTAGGACCTACTTGGGTGAAGAGAACCGTGCTCCTACGATACAGAGTCCGTAGCTTGTTGTAATTTTTAATGTATGTTTACTTTTTAAATAATGTAGTCCTTTAGGCTAGCCATCAATTCTTCTGTTACATATCATGCAATGTCAAGAGTATGTAGGTTTGTAGTTTCAAAGAGCTCCCCATGCTATCACACTCCTCTTCTCTAAGATGCCTCTCTTCTCCTATCCCTCCTTTTTGCCTCCCCACCTCTCTTTGTAAAGAATGTCCAACTGAATGATTACAAATGTCTCCGCTTCCTGCTAAGATCTTTATCAACAGAAAAAAAAATGTCATATCAAACTTTTCCTGGGTGGCTTTAAAAAGAAGAGGTTTCTAAATCATGCCACTAATCAGGTTTTAAAAAATGACTATAGTTAATGTAATTAAACTAATATAAGGTCAGATTTATAAAATACTGTAGAATTGTGTTTTGTAATCATTCTCCATGAGAGTCTGCAAATAATGAATATGGCCTGTCCATTTATATACTTCTGTGGCATTTTACTTAGGAGGCAAGCCATGTTAAGGCAGTGAGCAGCAGTTCCCAAGGATCTGGCTTCCATCCTCCACTCAACTCTAATGTGATTTCCAGAAAAATCTGTCTCAGTTGTGTCTACTGTAAGATGAGCAAGCTGAGCTATCTCTAAGGACTATACAGAACAAGACTTTATGACTTAGAGCATATGTTTACTTTTAACAATCAGAGAGTTAAAATTTTTATGGCATATTGTTGGTAAAAGAAAAAATCTGCATAGTTTGTATAAAGGATCTTTAAACAGGTTTGGGAGTGAGGGTTAAGCAGGGGCTGGTTAGAGGCAGTTCAAACTACTTAACACTAAGACTTAACACCAGACTGAGAACTGAAGAAAAAGTCATGACTTAATTTTCCCAAAGAAAGAATCTCTTCCTTAAATTACCAAATACCGGTTTCTCCTTTACCCTTTTTGTCTGCTTAGGGGAAAGGCATTTCATAGAATCTCTGGAATCCACGGGGTAGATGTTCCTATTTTGATCAATCAAAACTCACCTTTGACACACACACACACATTTTTATGGTTTTGTAGGTTGTAAAGAACTTGAAAGGTCACACAGGTTCTCTACTGGGCTATGGGCTATAAGCAGGTTCCAGTACAGTTCTGATCTACCCATGTATATTTATCTCTCATCACTCACACTGATCTGTAGGCATTCCTCCCCTCTGACCTTGGGACACATGCTTGAAACTCTTTATTGAAGAATTTGTACTACCATAGCTTATGGAATAATTCAATAGAAATATGTAAGTCTCCCACTGAATTTCAACAAATTCAGATTTCATACAAAGGCACTTACTGTGCATGTGAAATACTAAGAAAATTTTCTCAGGATGGTTTATTTTATGAGCTCACTTAAAAAAATAGAGAAGCATTGACTCAAAAATGCTTTTTTTATCCACTTTTCACACCTGAACTAGGTTCTAAGTCCTATGAATTTTAAGGTACCTGGTAAGAGGAAGACAGAATATTCCTCTCAAACAAATTATCAATAGCTTACTGAAAATTAGGCTGGGCATAATTGATCACCCATTAACAATCTTTTCTTGCTTTCATGTATTAATGTTCAACAGTCAGCATCTACTCTACCACTTAAACTGCTGAAATCTTAATTTATTCATTTACTTATTAAAGAGAAAAAAGTTTTACAAATACTATGACCTAAGAGTGGGGGATCTTGCATTTACCTATTGCCAATGTCAGGTATGTTTCAGCGTAGGGTGAGCAGAACTGGCATAAAAAACTAAAAAACTGGAATAAAAAACTAAAGAATGCTTTGAGAAACCTAAAGACAACTGTGAGCCCCACGGCTGACCAATCCCAAAGCCTTAACTGAGAGACCCAAAGCTGACTGTCAGCCCCTTCACTCCTACCCGTTTAGGTTAGTGGAGATTCCAGTTTGAGAAGGTAAGAATACCCTCTGACAAGTTGTCTTTATCCCCCATTACTCAAGGACTCCCCTTAATTCCAGGAGATGAAAACCAAAATTATTCATCCTCTAAATTAGGATTATGGCTCTACTCCTAAAAAAATCAGTACAAGTTCTTTGTAAAGCTCAAGCCAAAAAACAAAAAAATAAAAGAAAGAAAGAAAGAAAGAAAGAAAAGAAAGAAAGAAAGGAAGAAAGGAAGAAAGAAAGAAAGCAGCTTCTTGATTTTAAAAAAGGGTTAAGGTAGAAGAGGAACCTTTAAAAATTCTACGGTGCTATTTTAACTTCTGCCCTTCATTATTTTAACACTGCTTTTTAAAACTAAGGATAACTTTAGTGCAAATTTTAAAAGATCAAACTCATGATAATGTGTACTATGTATTATAAAATTCAGGGAAATTCCAGAGCTGGTTTATTTACAAAATTTTCATGGGATGGAGCATCTTGATTTCAATTTTAAGTATTACATCAAAGATTTACCATCCATCAAGTTAGTACTGGAAAGCATATAATGGCTTTTTGTGAAAGGAACTAGGCAATGTCCAATTTGAAATTACAGTGGTCTCCTCTAGGCACAGATTTGTTAAGAATTTACCAAAGTACCAGTAACACAATTGTGTTGGCAATATAAGAATACTATTAGCTGTCTTTAAACCAAATTTACAAACTTAATGTTCGGCTCAAAAATTAGAGTTTAAGCTCTCAACATATTAGATTTGCCTATACTTTCTAAATTTTAGCTATAAAATTGTTAGTGCATTCAGGTTTGATAGAGAGCCTACGTATATAAAGAGAACTAGAAAACACAGGAACAATAGAGATAAAACCAAAGCAAAGATCCACTGGGCCAGGACAAAGAAGTCCATGGTGGTTCCAGAAACTGAATATAAGTGTGAAGTTGAAGTGCAATGCTCTAGTGCTCTATTCACAATAGGTAGCCACTCTTTCCTTTCTAAAACTGAACATTTTCAGCACAGTTTTAGAATGGCACGAGTTACTTTTTTTTTTTTTTGGTTTACAAAGGAATGCATCTGCCTGAACTAATCTGATGAAAAACCATAATCCATTTCTCCCCATTAGCTTTTGACTAAATACTGAAGCTAATTATGCTAGCTTTTTTTGGGTTCTCACGGCAACATGGAATTTAAAAGAACACATTTAGTTCCACCACTTTATGCAAGACTGGGCAGTTTCAAAACATCTAGAATTTGTACTACATCTAAGATGTTAGCACCACACAAATACAGAAGGCTACATACATTTTCTTTACATGGCTAATTAAGACCTTTTGATTTAGAGAGACAGATAACATGGATCCAATAGAGGCAGACAGGCATACTGTTAATATGCTGTCCTCAATTCCCACTGCTTCTGCTCTTAATGCACTTTTAGTCACTACTGCTTGGTACGGATAGCTTTTCAACATCCATGCATCTCTAGTATTTAAAATAATTTCTTTGGACAACTGTGATCTGCACTAACTGGCAGCTCATAGGAATTCAGGGCATGACATTTGTGAATTGCACTGCTTTAAACTTAAGGGATACATAAACATATAGTTTTAGGGTTAATTTACCTATGGTTTTGTCCGGATATTTTTAAGGAGAATGGGAGATGAAGAGGTGAGGGAAACTGGTGAGAAATAAAGCTTGTTATCCACTTTTCTAGTTTGGTGTCCCTGACAGGATTTCATGGAGAAGGCAATCTGCTAGAGAGAAGTCGGGGGCATAAAATCCATTCCTCCAAGTCTTCTTCTATGCCTAAAGAAGGGTCCCAAAGCAGAAAGGCTGATGGGCTCAAAGGAAGCTATTTGTACAGAACGAAGAAGGCACCGACTTTGTGCCTAGGGTAAATTGAAAGGGGCCCAAATCTACTTTAACCTGCTCAATTACCACTAAACCATATTCATCTGGTCTTAAAGTCACAAATCCCATAGCAATCAAGCTGCCTCCATTCTGTAGGTACTCAAGCTAAACACCTCTTCACGAACTCAAAATTCTGTTTACTCTCTGAAAATGGGAGAATGAGGACTCTTCCTTTCTTGATTACCTACCCAATGTCAAACATAAATTTATTTTCACAGAGGCTCTGACATTTTTAAATGACAAAATATTACTTCCACTTACAACGAATTTTAGAAATCCGAATTAAGATTTGGGATGAAATGCTTTTAATTTGGTTCCTACAGCTCTGGGATTGTGTTAAAATCCAGGCTGGCATAGTTTCACACAGGAGAGTAGGTGTGGAAGGAAGCATGTCCACAAAGAACCTGCTGACTAGTGACAGGAGACTGGGAGGAAGTTCTGGTTTCAAGTCCTTTATCACTAACTGATTCTGGGGCTTTGGGCCCCTCAAATTTCACCTTTAAATTGACAGTCTAAAATGACTTTAGAGGTCCCCCTCAGCTTTAAGCCAGTTAAGTGGCCATATGCTACAGGTGCTAACTGAAAATTATGAGAAATAAACTATGAAAGACTTATCAAAATCCATGTTTGTCTTAGATTAAGCTTGTCATCTTTGTGCTGCTGTGGAGGCAAACCTGTTGCGTCACATAAAATACTCTTTTTCTGACTACACTAGAAATGCAAGAGACAGTCGGCTGGCTTTTTAAATTCTTCATTTTTTAAAATGTAAGCAACAGTGTGCCCCCAAGATAGGAAGTTCTCAGGTTTTACCTCTCTAATCTGTAAGTGCACACAGGATGCCACCTGGCACCTTCAGCCACATGACTGAAGGCCAGGGTGTGCTGGCTGTTAGAACCTTTTGATCCTCTGTGATCAATACTTTGCATTTACATCCAACCTCCATTTCCAGCCCAGTCCAAGCTTCAGTAGGGGGCTGTTTAGGACCCTCATTGTCAATGTTCTCAGGGACGATTAACCCATACAGGCCAGTGAAAGAGGAGGTTTGCACACCACCCCACCTGCCCATGTACTTAATACCTATCTCACGTGGTTTATGCTTACCAGAGCATGCAAATTAAAAGCAACGGGATCCAACCTCAGATCTTAATTGACCACATCTACTGTGATAGTAAAAAAAAAAAAAAAAAAAAAAAGAAAACGAAAGAGCCTTTCACATTGCACCTGGTGGAGGAGGAAAAGCTCTATGCCCCTTTACACTGTAATGTTAGTCTTTAGAGTTTCAAAGGTTTGTCTTTTTCTCCCAGAAGAAGGCTGCCGGGCGGGAGGGGTTTCCAGTACCCAGCACTCACCTCTTTGATCTTTGCCCTCTTCTCACCGATGGCGGCGTCGGCCGGCTCCCTGCCAACCGCCCCGATTGGGGGCACGAAGTCCACCGGGGGCAGCCTCCTGAAGACCGCCTTGTCACGCAGCTGGTCCTGGGCCACCTTCTCCTTCTCCAGCAGGATATCTCTTTGGATCTCCTCGGGCAGCTTCTGCAGGGTCTCCTTGGCTTCCCTGAGAGCCCGCTCGTGGTTTTCGCGGATCCTGGCCAAGTTGTCCTCCAGCGCGGCCGCCGGGTCCCCGGGCGCACCCTCCTCGCCGCGCCTGGCTCGCCCATCTGCCGCGTCCTCAGCACGCGTCCCGGGCCCGGGTTTATGGTCGGCGGCCGACTGCAGGGCGGGGCTGGAGTGGAACAGGACCCCGCTGAGCAGCTTGGAGGAGTCGGGCAGGAAGAAGATCGCCCCGAAGCAGAGCGTGATGAAGGCGCTGAACACCAACAGCAGCACGAACTTCTCTGTCAGGCGGAAGGCGGCGGGGCCGGATCCCTTCCTGCCGCCGCTGCCACCGCCGCCGAGCCCCCCGCCCAGGCCGCCGCCCAGGCCGCCGCCCGCTGGGCTGCTGAAGAGCGGCAACAGGCCCCCCACCGGCATCCCTCCAGTCGCGGCGGCCGCTGGGGTGCCCGCTGTCCAGTGGCCCTGCGCCGCGCCGCTCAGCAGCCAAACTTCGCCGCCGCCCGGCGTCAGCGGCTGCGGGCCTGGGTCCTGCGCATCCAGGCCGCCCGAGCCCCTGGGCTGGGCTGCAGGTATGCCCTGGGGAAACAACTCTTCTGTGGGTCTTCTCCCACGGGCAGTTCCTTTGGCAAACAAGCACGCGCGACAGACCGCTGGCCGCAGCCCCTGCGGGGAAAGAAACAGTAAAATGTAGTAATTACAATGATGGTGATAAAGTTTCCAGCGGGTCTCCGCCCTCCGACTGCCGTGCAAGCCGCCGGGACAGCCCCTCCAAGCGCGGAGTCGGGAGTCTGGCTCCCGGCACCGCCCTCGGAGCTCACTCTTTGGACTTGGGGTTAAGTTTTCTGGTCCCAGGGGACGGGGTGTCCTGAGCACACCTGGAGCAGGGCCGCGTGCGGGCACCTCCTGGAGAGAGCAACGCACCTCTGGGGCAGGAGGGACGCAGCGCGGGTCGCGGGGCTAGTCAACTTCGCCAGCTCCCCATTTTGGAGCTGGGACTAGCTGCTACTGCTTCCCAGGGGGCGGCTGAGCGCGCAGCCCCGCAGCCCTGGTCGCCGCTCGGCTGGGCTAGCGCGCCGACCCGCGGGCGAGTAGGAGCGAGCAGGGCAGCACGCCGCCCTCCTCCACCGCCCCGAGAGCACTAATACCACTGCCGGTCTCCGGGCGTTCGGAAACGAGGGCGGTGACGCGTCCAGAGAGTGATGGCGTGGCCGGGCCAATCACGCCCCGCTCAGGGACCCGCGGGGGCGGAGCCGAGGCGGAGAGGGGGCCGCGCGGGGCGGGGAGTTTACGGGAAGCGCAACCTCGCAGGGGCCCGGCCGGGGGCGGGGAGGTCGCGGTCTGGGAGGCTGGAGGCCGGCGGGAGCGGAGGTAGAGAGGCCGTCCAGACCCGCGCCGGAGGCCCTCCAGGGCGCGAGGAGGCGGGTTGGGTTCGGGGTCCGGGAGTGTACCCTGCGCGGTCCGCGGGCCCGGGTCGCAGGGGCTCGTTGGCCTTGGGTGGCTGGGGAGGCGCCCAGACTGACGCAGGACCTCCCTGCCGCCCCCTGAGACTCGTCCCCCAGGCCGTGAGAGGCCCGCTTCGGGGAGTCCCGCGAAGGGCAGGTCTCGCTGAGAATCGTCCGACGCTGGGTCGTTCTGAACGGGTCTTTTCTCCAGTTCCCTCTTTTTAGCCAAGACGGGGATTCCCCCGGTGCCTGGTAGCAGTCCAACCAAAAGTCCCCCGTAGAGATGCTGCGATCGGAAAGCATTTGAACTCTTGAGTCTAACATCCTTTTACGTCCTAAGATACTCATCGTTTTGTGGTTGCTTAGGATGCTTCTTCCTCTGCATCCTTTCCCCACCCACTTGAAGAAAAAAGTTGTGTACCTCCCCCACCCACTCCCACTTTCAAAATTCATTTATCTCATAGAAGTTGGTCAAATTTTCCATTTAAAGAAGACAGTTTTATGCCATAGCTTCAAGTAATAAATTTGAACACTGTTGAAATTAAGTCTTGGATGCAATCACTTTCAGGGAAATAAGGACTTGGTCCAACAGAGATTGTTTTCAAGACAGCATTATTTTCCAAAATGTGTTTGTAATTTCCCTGCTGCTCTGGGAAAAAAACAAAACAAAAACAAAACAAAAAAAAAAATAAAGAAAGAGAGAGAGGAAGGAAGGAAGGAAGGAAGAAAAAAAGAAAAAAGAAAAAAAAGGGGGGGTTATCAGTAAAAAGTTGACTACTGAATTCTTATTTCTGAAAGCTAGTTTGTAGCAGCCTTATCCTATGCCTCCCCCGTCTCTGGAAATTTTTTGATTTCCAGTGATTTTAACTCTGCTTCTGCTTGCCATTTTTAAAACAAAGGAAACAGCTGGCAGTTTACAGGAAGGTGCCTACAATACGGTTGTTTCAGGTGTAGACTCTATGAGAAAATACAAAATTAAATAAAAAATCCTTATTACAGTTTTCATTTAGCTGTTCATTTAAACCATCATTATTTGTTGTATATTTGTTTTGTATAAAATGAGTCATACCCCCAACCTTTCTGTTAATAGGAAATTGTTGTTTGATAAAACTGACCTTATGGCTTGGTTATTCTGATAACTGCTATGAAATTCTATGCCCAGAAGAGTGCAGCATATCCAAGCAGGGTAACAAAGTTTAGAAGGATGGAAAAAAGAAAACAACAAATTTTTTAAAGTTAAATGATGGAAATTTTTATTTCAAACTATATTTGCAAGTTGTGGATAGGCTGAAAAGTTTGAATCAGTGTGAAATAATATTGTTTATTTTCAACAGCTTTAAAATTCAGTTACCTCATGAATAGAGAGGTAATAATTAGGGTTAATACCCTAAAAGATAATCCCTTTATGATCTTTTCCTGATGATTTATTATTTTAATTATTATGTTTTAGGAATGGAATTATCTCTTAAAGCCACACAAATATTTAGAAACTTTAGTTTAAAAATAGTATACTAAGTATTCCAGAAAGGCAATAAAAACTACTTTTAAGTGTATGTTAAAATGGTGATAAAAAAAAAGGGTTATAGACCTAATTCTACTTCTGGTGCTCTTTAATTTTGATACCAAATCAGTTTGGACATTTAACCTATTGCTTGTAGGGGAAATATTCCAAATTTAGCATATGGTCTTAAAGATGATTTTTTTCCCTAAAAATTTTAAATTTGATTTATCTATATTGTGTTTACATCTTTTAAAGTGACTGTCCTGTTTATTTCTGTTCCCCTTTATGAAGGTTACTTTAAGATCACTTTATTAATACCTGTATTTCTTATAAAACAGATTTATTATGAGTGAAGCCTGGCTTTAATGATTTGTTAAACAAGAAATAGCATGGGTGGTTGATTATAGGATATGTTTTAAATGGGGCCAGTCTGTCTTAGGTAGGATGAGAAATATGTGGGAGTGTTCATATCTGGGCTATAGCAAGTTAAAAAAAAATCATAGAGAAGGTATTTGAAGGGACATACCAACTAAATTAACCATGCAAAAACTTTTAAAATAACTACACAAAGCCCTGTATATTCATGGTAAAGAAAGAATATTGGATGGTTAGTAAATTAGAAATTGCATTTTGTTGAAGCAAAATCTGACACTTTGCCTTGATTTCAATACTATAAGCACTTCTCATTTCACAGTTGGAAAAACAATGTTTTATATCTTGAGATAAAGCAAAAATATGGGTGATGGTTCTGATCTCCAAATAATAAAACCTTGACCCTGTCCCATAAATCCATACTCACCCACCACACCTACTTGAATATATGTCATGATTTTTGTGAATACAGTGGTTGTGACAAAGTTGCTGTTTTTTTCTTTATGAATAGTCTAATGCAAACTTAGCAACCTTAGTAATTCTGTGTGGCTTTTCTGTTTAAATACTTGCTGTGTTTTCTGATTTGGCCAGCTAGTTCTGAAGTATGACTTCCTAGTACCTTTTGTAAATTTACCTACAAACCTAATTCTTATTTTTTCCTTTTCCAATGCTTAGATCTGTATCTTCTTTTCATAATTTGTAAATTTTTGTGTTTCAAGATAAAACCGTTAGAATCAAGTAATTTTTTAAAAACTGATTTTGGTTACTGATATCCCCCCAAGGTGCAAAGAAATCCCCAAGTTATTTGGCTGCTTGGATTTTTGTGCTTTTTTTTTTTTAAGATTTTATTTATTTATTTGATAGAGATCACAAGTAGGCATAGAAGCAAGCAGAGAGAGAGGAGGAAGCAGGCTCCCTGCTGAGCAGAAAGCCCGATGGGATCATGACCTGAGCTGAAGGCAGAGGCTTTAACCCACTGTGCCACCCAGGCGCCCCGGATTTCTGTGCTTTTAAAATAATATCTAACAAAGGGTATGTTTAAGTTTTATATTAACATGCCAAAAACTAAATATAGTAATAATTATAAACAGGGTTGGGGGGGATTGACAATGTTTTTATAAAAACTATGGTGAATGACTATTTTATAAAGTTGTAAGTTCCAAAAAATTAAAGTGCAAAAATATTTTTTAATATTTTTGTTTATCTAGAATTTATCTATTATTTCTTAATAATTTATTTATCTAAAAGGTATTAGGTAGAAGTTTATGGAAGAATCCTTTTGAGAATTTGTCTTTGATTTAAAAATAAAAAGTAGGGACACCTGGGTGGCTCAGTTGGTTAAGCGGCTGCTTTCGGCTCAGGTCATGATCCCAGGGTCCTGGGATCGAGTCCCACATCGGGCTCGTTGCTCAGCAGGGAGCCTGCTTCTCCCTCTGCCTCTGCCTGCCACTCTATCTGCCTGTGCTCACTCTCGCTCTCTCTCTCTCTCTCTCTGACAAATAAATAAATAAAATCTTAAAAAAAAATAAAAATAAAAATAAAAATAAAAAGTAATATAACAAAAGAAATACACTTAACATATGTGTGTAAGAGTTAACTACTGAAATTGTCCAACACATTAGATTTCTGATAAAATTTTTCTGTTGCTGGTTTTCTACTTGTCTTCAAATTTCAGGTCAGAATAGGTTTTGACCTTTATTTTTAAAAAAATATAATATATAAAAAAATAGTTCATTGGAACATTAATCATGAATTTTCAATACTTCATTGGGCAACTCTGAATTTTACATGAAGTTTATTAAGATAAGAATTAACCAAAGTTACAAAACAAACGTTAGTAATATTTGTGGTCATTTGAGGAGCTACAGTTACAGCTCTGGTTCTTTTTCTCCCACTCCTCAATTTACTTTGGAACTGGCTATATAATAGATTATTTTTATAAGGACTCCAATCACCTTTGTGGATGTGTGGAAGGGGGTGGTAGGAGGCTGAATCAATGAGACCCCTCTATCCCTGCATGCTCCTGTTGAAACATCTATTTTTGTTTTGAACACTCATTTCATAAATATTAGCAGTCCCCAACTTAAAAACATTGTGTTCCACCAAGTATTTGTACATTAGCTCTTTGGAACTTTCAGAGTGCCTCTTTCCATAGAAACAAAGGTGTAAATGGTGCTGTGGGTTGTAGTCTACTCTACAAAGATCCAAGATGCTAGGGAAGAATGAAATGTTGGAAAAAACACTGTTGCAATGTTAGTAATCAAAGTAGCATTAAATTAGAAAGTGTTTTATTTATCTTGAATGTTGGAGCTTGAGGACAAACATTTATTTGAAAGAAAGGGAGATAGAATGATTTTTTCAGAAAGATTCTAAACCTACTTTCAAGGTCGGAAAGTAAGTTTGTGGAAGTTCTTAGGTAGAGTTTTCTTTCATTACGTGAAGCTTTCTTCTGGTTTTAAGACTTACAAGAATTACTTTTATGATGTTTTTGTTTTTGTTTTGTTTTGACGTGATTAACAAAAGGACTGAAAAAGATAAGTTGGAGATTTTTCTGAGTTAAATGGGCAAAAGTTGGAATGAGAGAGTGATTTATTATAGAGGACATGCCTGTCCTTGGCTGTGTGACCATGCGTGATAAGTTGCCTATCTTCTACATGTCTCATTCTTCATCGGTAACATTGCTATGGCTCTTAGATTAAATGATATAACTAATCTATATCATTTTGTGATATATGTATCTTAGTAATTTGTAGAAATTGGCACAATAGGCATTTGAGAAATTTAATTCAATTTTTCTCTTTCCTTATAAAAGAAATTAATTTCTGGGGTAGTCACAAACAGAGGATTCTTAAAAGGAAGAGCCGGAAAAGTGTGGTAAGCAAGAATTTTAGGATTATGTGGTTCTTCACTTGGTTGTCACTTTTCAACTTCTGTCCTCTATTTAAGTAATATCGATCAGAGGCATTGGGGGAATGGTCTCAGGTTTGGTAGGCAGTGGGTCCTACAAGTGTCTCCACTCTTTATATAAATAGGACAAAAAACTTTGCCAACTAACCAACTTTATAGTTCTTTATGCCTTTAGACAATGTGAATGATGGCAAAGTCTCTAAGTGAGGAGAATGATATTACTGTTCAGTGTTTGAAGAATCAGGAAACCAAAGATTCAGGGCAAAAAAACTGGGCTTGGAATGTCAACAATGACTTTTAGGAGCCCTTATATCTGAAACATTTGAATTTTATGACTTGAGGTGAGTATATTATTTCAACTGAGTGAAATGAAAAGAAAAAGTTTCTTTCTCTGGCCAGAGAAAAATATAAAATGTTTTCTTAGTTTAAATTCATTACATACATTTTTAAAAGAAATCACTTTTTCTTTAAAAAGTTTCACTCTTCATTCTCTGTCCCATAAAAGATCATACACTTTTCCAGAAAAACCAAATAAAGTTAGAAAAATTATAAGACATTATTCTGCCTAACTGAAAATTTTTTCATGAAGTAAAATGAAATGAAACCACATGTGCCTGTTCCTGTTTTGAAGGAATGATCTACAACTATGACATGACAGTACTTGGCTTCCCAATTTCATTGCAAAATAATTGCACTATTTGCACTACATATTCAGACCTTCATATTGTCCTTCAAGGCAGAACTTTGTCTTAGCCCTGGGTTTCTGTAAATGGATAGGAATTCACCTATGGTTCTTTGTCCATTGAACTTACTTTTCAAGTTCACTTGGAACACTCATCTGCAATATATAGATTCATTATGGGCTAAGGTAAAAGCAGATCTGTGTTGCAGGTTGAACAAATTGCATCTACTGAATGTGTAATTGGTAGTCTATTTGTTTAGTACAATTAACACTGGTCGTGACTATGGGAATGAGAGGGACATGTTGAAATTAACATAAGAAAAGTGAAGGGAAGAATTCCAAACCAGTGACCCATATATCTATTAGACTTAATGGTCTGGAACTGGCAGATAGGGTTTCTACAAATTACTAAGCTTAAAATGTGTTGAGTTTGAGATGCTTCATCTCGCTCTTAGATTATAAATAGTTTTTGAACATCCATTGAGATTGTTAAGTTTTCCAGTTTCTCCCAAATATTAAATGGATATAGGCCTTCCACTGTTATGATACTATCATAGCTTGAACAGTAATGAAGAAACAAAATATCAAATGCTTGAACTTGCCATCCATTTTATAGTCTTTATTTTTGCCAGTTTCAGCAAATACCAATTTATAGGTAATCCGTTTCACTTAGAATCTCATCCAGTGTCTTCCCCAACCCCACTTCAAATTATTTCAAAGCAAACTATAGTTGGCCATTTCATTCAGATTTCTTAAAAATTAAGCATTATCATCAAACCCAAGATTACCTCCTTAAAATAAAAAATCCAGTTGGTTCATTTTAAATCAAAGTCTTTCGCTATATTCCATGTGGTTGCTCTTTTTGTTAATTTCTTTAAGTCTTTAAACATACCTTACCGTGAAGACAGAACATGCACTCTTTTGATGGGTTGAATGTGTAGTGTATAAGAAAAATCAAGTTTGAATGTTGTATTTTGCCTGAGAAATTGGAAGGTTGGAGTTTCCTTCAAATGAGATACGGAAAACTGTAGGAAGTAGGGGTGAGGGAGGGGAACCCTGCTAAGTTACTCTAGCAGGGTAACATATTTAAAACGTGACACATGGAATTAGGAAATTGTGGAAAGTTTATCAGTTTCTAAAAATATCAAGGACTAGCATATGGGCTGAGCTAGGGTAGGGTAGGTTGGAAAGTAAGATTAAGAGGATCTTGGACACAACAACCATGTTTATCCTAAACACAAATTAAACGTACTGAGGCTTATCACTTTGTTCCACTCCTCAGCTGCTTTTTCACAAAAAGTTACTGGTATCCAGAGAAGTGACTCAAGAACACTGACCTCACAAATATTCAAATCCACGCCTCTGCAAAGTTAGACACCTTCAGGACTGCCCCCAAAAGTTCTACATCCAATGGTGGACAGCCGCATAGTGTGGCCTGTTGCTCATACCATATTCCTCTTGCTGAAATACCCTTAACATTCCTTCAAAAAACAAAGCAAAACAAAACAAAACAAAACAAAAAACAAAACACACACACACACACACACACACACACACACACACACGCACACAAAACAAGAAAAAAAAACCCACTTCTCCCATGAAGCTTTACTAGAAAAAACTCCTGTTCTATTCTTTCTGTTACTGTTCTTGGCACACTACAATTTACTTCTGAATGGTTTACTTGCCAAATAGTTGGAAAGAATATTGGTTTAAGAAAAAGCCCCAATTCAATACAGCTGTTATTGCATCTTTAAAATATCACAAATAAGTCTGAAAAATCACCCGGCATCTTGCTGTTTCCATACCTGGACAACTTAGATCTTATTCCTCAGCCTGTTGAACTGTTCATTTTTCAGAAACATAGACACTATCCAAAAATTTTCTGATATCCTTGTTTTTCACTGTTGTGGCTTGCTGAATCAAAGCAGCTGAGTTTGATACAAGTACAATGTCATTTTCCTTCAAGCATTAACTCATCTTTCTGGGCCTGAGATACTGAACAAGCAACACCTGGCCTCATCCAAATCCTGTGGATATATTTTTCACCCAAGAAATTTTGGATTGCAACAAGAGAACCGTTCTCCTGAATAACAACATTGATGCAGAAGTGAGCACACACAAACCTCATCTTGTAATGGAAGCCCGGTGTAACACCCTTGACCATCTTCTGTATATGACTACAGATAGTTCAAACAGTAGCCAGGTCTTTTCTATTTCCCACGTTTGTCAACTTGGAGCCTCTTCTTTACCTTTCCCAGGAGACTGAATTCTACATTGATTTGACTGCAGTCCCTTTGCAGAGTTTCTCCGGGGGCCCTTCACAATAACAGTGCATCCCTTCAGAGTGATGTCAACATTTTCTGGAATGTCAATAGTCTAACTGCTGAGAATGGTCTTTATTCTCGCAGTAGATGAGACAAAGAAAGCCCATTTTATATTTTTAATATTGAAATCCACATATATATCTATCAAGAATTTAATTTCAATATTCTTAAAAGTAGGTAGACATTATAAGGAATTTAGTTTACTTAAGTAATGCTAGAGCTAACTTCTTTTATTCCATAGGTGTTCATAAGGTAGAATATATTTCTATAAGAAGAAAGTTAGGAAATGTAAATTTCTGAAACTTTTCAATTAACTAATAGGCTATATATAATGTTCCATTAAGTGTATTTTATCAATTATATGTAGCATCATCATTTCCCTCTCCTTGAAAAAGTGTTTTAAATTCACATACATGGCTGAGGAGGAGGGGCAATGTAAAATGGTGCAGTTGCTTTGGAAAATAGTCTGGAAGTCTTTTAAAAGGGTAAATACAGAGTTACCAACAATTCCAGCACTAAGTATATACCCAAGAGAAGTGAAAATATCTGTGTACATGAAAATCTGTCCATGACTGTTCATAATAGCACTACTCATAATACATAGCAGCATTATTTATAATAGTAAAGGATGGAAGCAACATGAATGTCCATCAACTGATAAATATGGTATATCCATATAATGAAATATGATTTAGCAGTGAAAAGGAATGAAGTACTGACACAAACTGAAACATGGAAGAACCTTGAAAATTTTATGCTAAGTTAAAGACTGCAGTCACAAAAGACCACATATGCTATGGTTCCATTTATAGAAATGTCTAAAATAGGTAATCTATAGGGAAAGAAAGTAAATTAGTGATTGTCTTGAGCTGAGGTCCTGGGGAGTGGAAGGTCACCACTAAAGGGTACAAGATTTCTTTTGGGGGATGATAAAAATGCTCTAAAATTAAATTGTCATGACAGTCACATGGCTCTGTGAATATGTTAAAAGATATTGAATTGTATGCTCTAATTGGGTGATTTTTATGGTATGTGAATTATATTTGAATAAAGTTGTTATAGAAAGGATGTTTTCCTTTCAGAACAAGCTTGCAAAAGATCTTTTTCAAGAACCATGCAATGCCTTAAGCAAAATAAATAAATAAAATTAATTAATTAAATAATAAAACAAATGAAGTTGACATCATACTAAATAGTATTGTTAAATATTGAAGTTTGAAAAGTAGTAAGTAGAGAGTATAAAGTCAAGAAGCATTTTTAAGACCACAGAGGAAAATGCTAGAATTTCTCAGCTTGAGAAACACATACTTTTATTGAGTAGTCAAACCAAGGGAATGTTTTTAAGTTATGAATCACTTCTATACTCCACACTCTTTCCTATTAAGTAAAACGTAGACAAGGAATAACATTCATATTTTTTGATGTGTGGAAAATTACTATTAAGTTAACTGTACTTCACGGCACTGTAGTGAACAAAATGTTTCCAAGAGAAGTTAACTGGCTCAGAGTAGGCAGCTTAAATGAAGCAAAATGATGTAGGAGCAACAGAGTTAGATTAAGAATCAGAAGACCTATTTTTAAAACTAGCTCTCATTTCTGTGGCTTATTTAAACATTTAGCCTCAATTTCTTCTGTAAAATTGTGAGGACTCCTAATTGAAAGGGTTGTTGTGAAGATCAAATTATATATTGCATGCATATCAGAAAAAATATATTGTATGCATATAGAAAACTATAAGGTATTATAACAACTGTTAATAATAATATTAATTATGTCATATTAGTTAAATATCTGTTATGATCAATTCAATATTAAATTATATGATTTAAATTCAATAAAATATTATGTGTAGTAAAATAATTTTAATTGTTAATATAATAGTATTATTTATTAATGTTAGTTAATTATTATTAAATACTTAGAGAACCTAGTATCACAATTCTAGTACAATAATCACTGGGACGACCAGATAGATAGAATTTGTATCTATCTATTCTATCTACCCACCTGTCATCACTAATATCTTTAAATGAAAAGTATTTTGAAGAATTGACTATTCTATTTAGTAAAGAAATTATGGATATTTAATAGGATGTATTATCAAATTAATAGCAAAATCTATATATGACTCCTCCATGTTCAGTTAATCCTACCAAAATAAAACCATTATCCTGGATGCCTTCAAGATAATAATAAAAACCAGGACATCCTGAGAAATTTTTTATTTTTTTCTCACTTCTTCTGGTATTCATACTCCCATTAAACTTACCTTTTTTCTCTTCAATTGCTTTTTCCTTTTGTATTTGTAAAATTTTGTATTCTTATCACAAATATAATACATATTTACTGTACAAAATTCAGGAGATATAGACCAACAAAAAGAAGAAAACTGAAATTTCTTATAGTAACAGTGTGTTTGTACATAGCTCATAAGATAGCAGAATTGTGCTCTCTCTTTCAGTATGTTCAAATAAGCTTTTTTTTTTTTTCCTGTTTTGCCTCCCTGCTCCTCTGTCCTGCCTTTAAAAACTGTATTTATGGTGGGTAATATCTGTCTTTCCCACTTGACCTTGAGGGCAGATGTGTAATGCTTTTGTTAAAGCTCTAAATTTTCTCACTTAAAAACATGGAAATAAATGGGAAATGAAAAAGGTTTTATCACTGATTCTCTCTTTCTAGTCACTACAGTTTTCTGTTTATGCTCACCACTTATTTCTTTACTTTCTCTTGATGCCAAATCATTAAAAATGCGGTAACTTTTATTTTAGTACAGAGACGTGTTTTTGTAAAAATTTGGGGAAAAATGAAGGAAAAAAAGAAGCCAACTCTTCTCTCCTCATAGACAATCGTATTTAATATATTTTATATCTTCCTTGTCATCAAAACACACACATAAAGGCAAAAATTTTTAGAATAGAACTGTAAAACAGCTAGACATTCAGGTGCAATTTTCTTTTTCAAGCTACAGAAATTTGGAAATTCTGTGGAAATAATTATCTGAACGAGCCAGAGAGGACTTTCCTCAGCATTGGCTATGCTATGCTGCTTCTTCCGCTCTTCTTCGGAGACTGAAATTCTCCAAACCCCATCTGGTTGATTGGATGTAGTTACTTTCTAGTTAGGGTTATGATTTTCTTTCCTCTTTGTTTGGAAGTTTTTAGTTCAATTTAAAACAGGGTTGCTAGATGAATGGATAAAGAAGATGTGGTATATATATGCAATGGAATACTACGCAGCCATCAAAAGAAGTGAACTCTTGCCATTTGCAACGACGCGGGTAGACCTAGAGGGTATTATGCTGAGTGAAATGAGTCAATCAGAGAAAATAATTATCATATGATCTCCCTGATATGAAGAATTTGAGAGGCAGGACGGGGGGTTATGGAGGGTAGAGAAGGAAAAAAATGAAACAAGATGGGATCTGGAGGGAGACAAACCATAGGAGACTCTTAATCTCACTAAACAAACTGAGGTTTGCTGGGCAGTGGTGGGGTAGGGATAGGGTGGCTGGGTTATGGACATTGGGGAGGGTATGGGCTATGGTGAGTGCTGTGAAATGTTTAAGCCTAATGATTCACAGACCTGTACTCCTGGGGCAAATAATACATTGTATGTTAATAAAAATAATTTTAAAAAATAAAAAGTTAAACAGGGTTGCTGGATTTTTTTTTTTTTTTTTTTTTTGGCTGCTGTTGTTTTGTTTTGTCTTACCACTCTCATGCTATCTACAGTTAAAAGAAACTGGCTTATTGGTTCTTTCCACCTCTCAAAGTACATTTTGTTGTTAATTTCCATCTTCCTTGTTACTGATAATATCTAAAGAATAAATATGTAATTCTGGGCACTGCTCTACAACAGCCTTTCAAGAAATTTTGGTGACCAATCTTAAGTAAAGACAGAGTCCTTTGTCATTTCCTTAGTGCCTCCCTGTTTTATGTATTACCTGTAGCAAAATAAGGGACTTGGAAATTTGAAATGCAAATGGACAATTGCAGCAGCTTTCAGATCTAGTTCAGGAGAAACAATGTGCTGAAATTGGTATACAAAGTAAATGGAACTTATTATTTTTATTTATTCTCATTTCCTTCATTTAGTACAGGAAGATGTGATGATGTAACACTGTTTTTGAAATAAATGTGTGGGGTGTGTGTGTGCGTGTGCATCTGTGTGTCTGTGTATCTCAAAGATGTTTAGGCCAAAACTTCATTTCTAGCTCCTAAACTTATTACATTCTTTTTTTTTAAAAAAGTTTTTATTTATTTGAGAGAGAGAGAGAGAGAATGAATGGGGGGCGGGGGGGGAGAAGCAGGGTCCCCAATGAGTAGGGAGCCACCCTCCTGGGGCTCGATCCCAGGACCCTGCAGTTATGACCTGAGCTAAAGGCAGACGCTTAACTGACTGAGCAACCTAGGTGCCCCTACAACATTCTTCTATAAAAAGTTAATTTTTTCACTTGCCCTTTGCCCCCCCAACCTGCTTAGATTCTGTGATTCATAATTTCAATAAATATGTTGCCAATACCCTAAACCTTTTTTCCCTCTGTCTTTTCATCACATTTCTCTGGCAAAAACCTCAATCCCTGGGGAATGCAAACATCTATTTTTTCAGTGTCTGTGCCCCAGCTGCCAGGTCTTGGTAGAAAAAGCACAGGGTGGTGGATTGATTGCACCAGAATCCATATCCAACTTCAGGTGGGCCTGAAGGACTGGCTTTCAAGCCTCCCACATCTATTTGGTCAATTTACTCTCCACCCTACACAACACTTTCAGACCTTCTCCTTTTTCTTCTATGCTCTCTAGCCCAGTAATTCCCAATCCCAGCCCCTAGGGGACCTTGGGCAATGTCTGAAGACAGTTTTGATTGTCACAGCTGGAAGGGCAGGGGTGAGGTGGTTCTGTACAACATCCCCTAATACACAGGAAAGATCTATATACTATAGAATGATCTGGTCCAAAATGTCAATAATGTGGAGGCGAAACACTCAACTCTAGCACCTCCATGCTCTGCAGATGCTTTTCTTCCTTTACAGAGAAAATAGCAGCCAGCTTTTGAGAACCCCCTCATCGTTCCCATTTCAAACACAAAATACACAGTTCTGCACGGGGTCTCTCATCTCATTACGTTAGAGGGACTATCCCCTCCTGCCTGAGACTAACCCACCCCCTGAGCTTTGTACTTCAAAGCCTTTCACTTTCTTCGTAACATTACACTATTTATTATTGGTTTTTCTCTTGTGTGTATTTGATCTTGCCTTCTACATTCTTCCTTTTTGATTTCAAATACAATAAATACGAGAGACAAACTGAGGGTTTTGGGAGGGAGGTGTTGGGTGAGGCTGGTGGTGGGTATTGTGGAGGGCACGTATTGCATGGAGCACTGGGTATGGTGCATAAACAATGAATTTTGGAACAGGGAAATAAAAATAAAATAAAATATAAAAAATTTTAAAAAATGTAAAAAACAGGTACAATTAATTTTCTTCAACTAAACAGACCCAAAAGACTCCACAAAAAAAAGAAACCATCCCCTCCCTTCAGGTACTACCCTGTCCTCTCTCTCTGCAGCCACATTTCTTCAAGTAGTTGTTAATGACACCAGCTGTCTACAATTCCTCACCTCCCACTCATTGCTCAACCTACTCCAGTCTGGCTTCTAGCCTCGTCACTC
Source organism: Enhydra lutris kenyoni (assembly GCF_002288905.1). NCBI lineage: Eukaryota > Metazoa > Chordata > Mammalia > Carnivora > Mustelidae > Enhydra > Enhydra lutris. The sequence continues at coordinate 14,693,512 of NW_019154101.1, forward strand.
CATGAAAACAAGCTCTAATGAAGGTCACCGATGTCCTCCACATCATAAGTTCCTGAAATAATTTTAAATTTTCATTTGACTTCACTTCTCAGTGGTATTCACTGATCTTAATCATTCCCTGCTTTTGAAACATTCTTCCCTTGATTTCTGTGATATAACCATCTCTCGGTTTTCAACACCTCAGATCAATTCTTTGTTTCTTGCTTATTCATCCTCTTCTTAACCTTTAAATGTAGGCATGTCCTTAAGGGACTGCTGGAACCTCATGTCCTCTTAATCTTCACTGTCTTCCCAACACATGTCATTCAGAATCATTGCTTCATTCTTACATACATATGCAAGATATATTTTTTAAAGATTTTTATTTATTTGAGAGAGAGAGAGTACATACGTGTGCACATGAGTTGGCGAGGGTGGGGCGGGGAGCATGATCGGGGTGGAGGGAAGGGCAGAGGGAAAGGGAGAAGTAGACCTCCTGCTAAGTAGGGAGCCTGACTCAGGGCTTGACCCTGGGACCCTGAGATCATGACCTGAGCCAAAGGCAGACACTTATCTGACTGAATCACTCAGGCACCCCAATATACAAGATATTTTCAAATTAACACTTCTGTCCAGGCCTCTCACAGTTTTAGATCTGTAGATGTAGTTCCCTACTTCTTTTTTCATTATATCTCAAAACATTTTAATCTCAACATATCTCTAATTGCCATGTGCCTCTCTTCTTAGACTCTCCTCCTTCCAACATTGCCTTTCCAGTTTTGGTGAGACTCCTCAGTCCTGAGAAGGGGAAATTCTCAACTTTTCACTACTGAATCTAGAACAAGCTGGTCTTTATCCTCTCCAATGTCAAGGCAACCAGTTCATAGCACCTGGTCAAAGCTTTTCGTATTGCTTCTCTACCTCTCAAGTAACAGATTGAAAGGCAAAGATGTCTTGTTTATTCCAAGCTTTGATGGCAATAATGGTATTCTGCTGTAGTGGTTCTGGTGTTCTGGCCAGAATATTCCTCCTACAAGATGTTTATGATCCTCTGTGGCTCTGGGGCCTACAAAATGTCCTCTGTTCTTATTGATTTCCCAAGCCTAACCAGTCAGGAAAGTAAGAATTGCTTTTGAAGACAAGGGTACTTATTTGGGAGGGGGCTTTCCCTATGCCCTCATCCGAATTCTTTTGCTACCACTTGTTCACAATCTTATTTTCATGTGAGAACTAGATAGAAGGACATTAATCTGTGACAAGCCCAAAATAATTCATGCTGGGATTGATGAAAGTCTGATTTTGCCAGAAATGAAAAGTTCTTTTTTCTTTTTTTTTTTAAGATTTCATTTATTTACTTGACAGAGAGAGAGAGATCACAAGTAGGCAGAGAGGCTGGCAGAGAGAGAGAGGAGGAAGCAGGCTTCCTGCTGAGCAGAGCCTGATGTGGGGCTTGATCCCAGGACACTGGGATCATGACCAGAGGCGAAGGAAGAGGCTTAATCCACTGAGCCACCCAGGCGCCCCAAGATGTAGGGTTCTTTTAGTCAGAACTGGAACAGTCACTTCCAGAATAGTCACTAGACATTCCCAGGTTTTAGTTCATACCATGAGCCAAACATTTAGGTATTTGAATTTAATTATCTCTTTTTTAAGATTTCTAATGCTATTAGAAACACTAACTTCTACCCATGGTCACTGACCTGGTCAAATCCTTCATGGGTGACAGCAATGTCCCCCCAGGTTTTATCCCTATTGGGTACCAGAGTGCAAGTGACCAAAGATGACAATTTAACTACTTTTTGGTCATTGTATAGCATGAACTTCCAGATTACCTTCCCATAAGATCAAGGAGGCTTTCATGCTTTTCTGTAACACTCTTCTTCATTGTTATAAATTCTTTGATTTTATAAGATCTTTTTGAGTACAAATAATAGAAAGCATTACTGGTCTTCTTCAGTCAACAATAAAGTGGGGGAGGGATTTTTTAGAAGGATACATAGAGTTTATGGAATCAACATGAAACCATTATTCCCTTAAATGAGGCAGTCATGCTGCTAGAGGGAATTAGAATTATTTGCAGACTTGTATTCAGAGTTAGAACACAGAAAGCCCCAGGACATCCATTATAGAAGTGAAATCCAGAAAGAGAAGGCTTAGACATCAAAATATTGGAGGATTTTACCAATTCACATCAGCAGTAATTTGGAGAACATATATAATAATAGAATTTTACCATATATGACCAAAGATGGAGAAACAATTTTAGATTAGGCTGAATATAATTATTGATATGAGTTCACTTTTAGGAGATTCCTAATTCCTGATACTGTGTGATGGAAAGAAGCTGGCCTGGGTAACACTAAACTAGACTTACAAATGAACTTGAGATGCCAGAAATGTCTTAGAATAATGTAGAGAAAATAATTCAAATAATTGGGAGATTGGAATACTGGATTTGATTTATCATAGGTGTCCTGTTCACCTGTTCATTAAATCCATTCCTCAAGCAGTCCTAGAAGACATTCCATTTACAGGGTTTTGAGACATCTGCTGTGATTGAAGCTCTGGCGTATTACAAAAGGGGTGTACTGGTTGTTCTTTAGAGGCTGTGGGAGAAGCTAAAATAGAAATGGGTTTCCTGATTTCAGTAGGAACAGTGAATCCCTAAAATGGTAGAAGCCAGACAGGTTACTTACCACTGGAGGAATGATGGGCCTATTACTATAATGACAGCAAGGTGTAAAATGGGGGGTGGCTATAGCATCTTTGCCAGGTGACTAATTGGTCACAGAATCCTTGGGGTTCAAATTAAAGGACTATCTCTTAAGATCACATTTATTTCTCCAACCAAAAACTACTGGTCTAGTGAAGTTTTTTTTTTCTCTATATTCTGTAATAGAGTATAAAATATTTATGGCTTATCAGTGATGGCTAATCCTGAAATTTAGCTTTCAGGGTAAAGAATATGTATCACAGTGAAACCAGAGGAGGAAGAGACATTACCTGGAGTTCATAAACTTGTAACTGGATAGAGTAATGAGAGACTTCAGATTATCTTCATTTGGAAAAGAAGTATATTTTGTGGTATAAGTAACATATAGATTATGTTAGGAGGAACAGCCTTTTGGGAAGTGTAATTTTGGGAAGAAGTATATGAGTGAATGTTGGTCCGCCAAAGGTATGGACCATCGTGTACATTTTTTTTTTTTCCACTCTCTAGCATTTTACCACATTCCTATTGGGGCAGACGTTGGTGAATATAATCTTGGGAAGGATAAGTGCCCCACCTCCCACTAACAAGTTTGAAGATGTCAGTTCCTCTCTTCCCCTGCACATGGAAGACAAAACTTAGGCATATGACATAGTGAATTAGACACTGCTACCTTGGAGTGTAAATTTGAAATGGAGCATATAAATGAAGATAAGATGAGGATTTGTGTGTGGTTATGGTGGCATGTTTCTTGCAATGTCAGGGGTATTCTGGCCATATGATTCTTGTCAAAAGACACCCATTACCACTGATTCCTGGGCTTCTGGACCTATTTTGAATCCTGTCTGGTTTCTGGGTCTTATGCTCCGGCAGCCTTTGATTTGGTGAGTTCATGACAGCATTTCTCCTCCATTTCTTTGCACTTACATAGTCAGAGTTCACTTATATATCTTTCATATGTTAATTGTATCTTAATAGACACAACTTATATGCTCAGTGAAAGACAACATCATTTATTCAGTTGAACAAGTAAAAAATTCAGGGTACATCCTTGACAATCCCTCTCTCTCTACCCCACGTCTAATCCACCACTAAATCTTATTGGTTTTCCTTCCCAGTATCCCTTGAGTCTATTCACCTCTCTCCAGCTTTATCACCACCAACATCAACACCCTAGCCTAAGCCACCATTATATCTCACTGGGACTAAAACAACCTATTGGTTTACCTGCACTTTTCCCCTCCTCTATCCCATTCTTTTCTAATTATAAAATATGATCATGTGGAAAGCCTGATCATGAGCCTTAGTTGGTTGAGGGTCTGATTCGATTTCAGCTCAAGTCACAATCTTGAGGCTGTGGGATCAAGCCCTGTCTTGGCACCATGCTCAGAGCAGAGTCTGCTTCAGATTCTCTTCCTCCCTCTCTCTCTGCCCCTCCACTCCCTCACACACACCCATTCTTTTTAAACAAACAAACAAATAAAATCTTAAAAGAAAATTTGATCATGTTGCACACTGCCCCACTACCCAGCTAAATTCTCTTTTTTTTAGTCTCTGGGAATGTGCCTTGCTTCTTCCTACCTCTAGGTTTCTGCATCTGCTGTTCCCTCCCTCTGGAACTCTCTTCTTTCCCTATTCCCTTCACATCTCATCATATCTCCTTTCTTTGTGATTACTGTCTTAGTCTGCTCAGGCTGCTATGATAAAATTCCACAGAATGGATGGCTTACACACAGACATTTACCTCTCATAATTCTGGAGACTGGGAAGTCCAGGATCAAGGTGTTGGCTGATAAAGTTCCTGGTAAGGGCTCTCTTCCTAGTTTTCAGACAGCTGAATTTTCATCATGTTCTTACATGGTTTTTTCTTGGTGCACATACAAGTGGAGGGGGGATCTCTTTCCTTACCACAAATCCTATTAGATTAGGGTCTCATTCTTAAGACTTCATTTAATCCTAAGTACCTCTGAAAGACCCTATCTCCAAATACAGTCACAGTGCTGACTTCAACAAATGAGTTTGGGGGATACAATTCAGTGCATAGTGTTCTTCCCCTGGTACCCCAAAAGTCACATTGTTATTACATGAAAAACATATTTATTCCACCCCAACAGCCCTCAGAGTCTTAGCTCATTCCAGCTTTGACTCCAAATTCTACAGTCTGAAGTCTCACCTAAATATCATCTAAATCAGATATGGTGAGATGTGACGTATGATTCATCTTGAGGCAAAATTCCTCTTTCTCACTGTGAACCTGTGAAACCAGACAAGTTATGTCCTTCCAAAGTATGGTGATGGGACAGGCATAGGATAGACATTCTCCTTCCAAAAAGGAGAAAAAGAAGGAAGGGATGATGGATCCCAAGCAAGTCGAAAACCTCATAGGGCAAATTCTATTAGATCTTAAATCTCAAAAATAATCCTCCCCAGTTTGATGCCCTGACTTCTGGATCCTAATCAGGAGTCACATCTGCATGTTAGGCAGAGGTCATCTTACTTGCTGAAATTGAGTTAGTGACCCTGATGATCTCTGAATCACCTTTAGGGCCATTTTTCTCTTTTCTTGAAGGATAAAGCATTTACAACCCAATAGCTCTATGGTTTCATCCTATAGAATCTAAGAGATCTGACAGCCTTCCTTCACTCCCTTCCACTTTCTCTGCCCGCTTTGGTCCAAACTTGTAATATCTCTGCTGGTATAATCTCATCTCTATTCCTGGCTTCTGCTGAGGTGACCAGTTAAATCCATGAGTCACATATATTATCTCTTCATCAAGTGGTTGCTCAGCCACACCCTTAGCATTTTCTTCAGAACAAGCTTTTCTATTCTTTTGCAATATGAGTAGGCTTAGAATGTTTAAAATCTCCAATTTTGGTTCCTATATATTTAACACTCCCTTCCTCCTTCTTCAATTTATCTCTCTCCTTTTTGAATTTTACTAAAGCAGTAAAGAGGACCCAAGTTGCACCTTCAATATTTTGCTTAGAGATCTCCTCCACTAAGGTCCAACTGCTCAAAAGTTCTACCCCTCACAAAACACTAGAACATAATTCAGGCAAGTTCTTTGCCACTCTATAAGAAAGATCGCCTTTCTTCCAGTTTCCAGTAGTTTGTTCCTCATTTCCCTCTGAGATTTCCGCAGTCTGGTAGAAGAGGGTTTGAGAATTTTCATTTCTCACTTTGAGAATCACTACTATAAGCTATGAAAGTGCTTCTCACACTTTAAGGTGCATGCAAATCCCAGGTCATCTTGCTCAATGTAGATTCTGTTTCTATAGGTCTGGGTGAAGCTGGGGTTTTGCAGTTCTAGCAAACTAGAGGCCAGTAAAAAACTGCCTCCAGGTGGGTTACATTTGCATCTGGAAGCTTGTTAAGAAAATCTCCATTTGATTCCCAGCCCTCCAAATCTGAATCTGCATTTCATAATACATGTTAACATAATATTTGAGAAATGCCGCTCTAGCTGGTTGTATCATCAGGGAATTTAGGGAAACTGCCATGGAGGATATGATAGGATTGAGTCACAGAAAACCTGTGAATAGATACTTGACTTGGTCCATGACAGATGGCGTTAGCTAGGTAAACCCTTTACTTTTAATACTGCTGCAGTTTATAAGCCACTTTAAAAATATTACTACTTGTGATCTTGATAGCAGCATTGTCTTATGTGTAGTGCAAGAATTCCTACTCCTATTTTATGGTTGAGAAACTAAAAATTAGTGTAGATAAATCACTTGTTTAAGGTTACACAGCTAATACATGACAGGTCTTTACTTTGAACCAAGAACTTTGCTCCAACTCTGGTGTTATTTTCCATTAAATCATATTTCCAGATCTTTCTATCTATTAAAAAATATGGATTTGGAAATTGTATTACTTAAGCGGGAAATAAAATCATTTCACATGATTTGTCAGCCTGGTGTTTCAAATTCTCTAAAAAACAGCTTTCACCCTATCATCACCATGTTCTTCTAAGATGTTCTTTTCTGCATATTTTACTTTTTTTGACATTTGGAACATGGCTGGAAGTCAGGAAATAAAGAGAGCTCTGCATAGCCAAGGTGGGAACAACCAGATCAAAATGCCAAAGTTTACACTATTTATTCATAGATAAATAGTCTCTTACATAGAAAAACTCCTGGAGCCCTCCCTGAGAGTTGGAACACTCTGGAACAGGTCCTAGAAGTATGGAAATTTCTTTCTTTCCTCCACCTCTTTCCAAATCTAAAGCATATAAAAAACAGCATTTGAAAGGGGGAAGAGTTCCTTTCACAGGCAAATAAAATGACAGAGGTGAAAAAAAATCTTGGACCTTTTGCAACAGAAAGAAGACAATAGCCACAAAAGAAGAAGAAAGAAGAGAGGAAGGGGGGGGGGGGGTGAGAGGGAGGAGAAAGAGAAGAAGGAAAAAGAACATAAGAAGTTCAGCAATACACAGTCCTATGCACCACAGCAGGCCAGATAGGCATCATTACGTTACACTAGAGTGGAATTTCATTTTCAAATAATGATGATTGTACATCATTTAAGAAAAGGTTAAGTTATATTCAGAGTACTTTGTTGAAGAAAGCAATAAGATATGCAATACGATTCAGAAAGATTTCTATAAAGAGATTTAAGTGAACAAAATCTTCAACATTTCAGAGTGACACATCCTCTAAGGGTTCCTGATAGATGAGATTTCATTACATTTTCTTTCTTTTGTCTCCCTTTCTATCATAGTGTTTTAGAATATGGAAAAGACAATCCACTTGCATTTCACTTATCTGAATTCAACAATATGTATGCAGTCCAAAAAAGAAAAAAAGAGAAAGGGAAGAAAAGAAAAGGAAGAAAAAATTCTGGGGGTTGGGGAGGTTTCCACCAGTCATCCCACTCAGTGAGCATGTATTTTGGCATGAACTGGGGGGTGGAAGGGAACGGAAGACTGGCCTGTGCTGTTACTTCAGTCTCAGGTACTCTCAGAGCTCTTATTATGCCAGGATCTTTTCTTGATTATAGTGTCCGGAAGCATGTACTTTTTGTGCCCCATTACCAACAAAATATTTTATCTGTTGAACAACTGAGAAAACATTAATCTCTTCAAATGCTGGTATAAAACCTGGTTGTATTGTACTTACTGAAGATACTGTATTGGTGTCCAGTGTTTAGTGTCAAATGAAAAACAAATCTGGATTAGTAAATACATTATTTGAAGGGATTATTGTGAGATGGGGAAGGCAAGCTTCTCACAAGTGGGACAAAAAAAGTTGGTTTTATTTTATAGAGAGGAATAGGCTGGAAATAATTAGGTGGGGAGAAGTAGATGAGTGGCATGATCTCATGGTAGTTCAGAGAATGTTTTACCCTGAGACCAGCCTGTTTGAGGAGGGTTGTGTGCTGACTCAAGAAGCCGGTAAACCCAAGTTCAGGAACTTGGGAAAGAAGAGGGGTTTAACCAAAGTTTGGTTAGCTTTTGTTCACATTGATCAGTGGGATGGGCAGTTCTGCTGATCATTTATAAAGCAAAGAATGGGAATTTGGAAGCACATTGTCTGGTCTCCCTCTAGGTAACCATGGGCCATCTGTAATTCTTAAGGACCTTTCTCCTTCCATTTCCTGGAACACAAAGGAACAGGGGATTTCTTAACCTTCATTGTTTTCTAGGAGCGCAGGGCTGAGTTAAAATTCAATATTGTCAATAGCATAGTAATATTACAATATGCACTGAATTTTAGGGGAGTAATTTAAGGAGTTTTCCCAAGAGAGTTTTTTTTTTTTAAAGATTTTATTTATTTATTTGACAGACAGAGATCACAAGTAGGCAGAGAGGCAGGCAGAGAAAGAGGAGGAAGCAGGCTCCCCGCGGAGCGGAGAGCCCGGAGCGAGTGAGCCCCGGAGCGAGTGAGCAGGGCTTGATCCTAGGACCCTGGGATCATGACCTGAGCCAAAGGCAGAGGCTTTAACCCACTGAGCCACCCAGGCGTCCCCTCCCAAGGTAGTTTTAATTATAAACCATAATCAGATAGCAACTGCCGTATCTAACTACTGCATAAGATGACTTTAGTACAATTATAAATGTAAGTTTGAAATTTCAGTTCCTAGTATTTAAAAATCTCAAAAGGCATGCAATTTTATGTATCTAGGTAAAATAGCAAGTCATGTCATTTCCTCAAAGAATCCTTTCTTGATCCAGATCGACTTTAGTTTAAGAGCCAGTTACTTGCTTGCATTTCTCCTTGTTAGTATTCATCACATTTGTAAGTCATGCACTTTATATTTTTCATTCATGATAGAGTGCAACCTCCATGGGAACAGGGAAACTGCTTGTGTTGTTTGCTACTATGCTCCAGCACCTGCTCTATATTAGATGCTCAGGATCATTCAGTATTTGTTGGATGAATGAAAGACATTTCTATTAATCTCTCACTGTAGAATAAACTGAGAAAATAATAAAATTATTGTTGTACCTAAAAAAGGTACTTTATCCTATTGTCCTTCATAGTAATCATATACTGTTTTGACTAGCAATTCCTTGTAATTTAGGTTTGTGAAACTGGAAGGAGTGTCTCGAAAATTACTTTGTAATATTCTGCATAAGTTAAGTTTATGTACATGGAAAACCATCATTTATTAATCAATAATACTTAATATTTATTAATGGTTATTATATGTTAAAGTCTTCACATGCATTGTTTTTTAATCTTCAAAGTAATCTCATGAGTGAACTGTGGATTGTACAGGACTAGTTTTAGACAATTTCTGTATAAACAAAGACTAGAGGAGTCAAAATATCTAATTCTTATTGTAATCATGAATATTCCTAGAGCTTAGGGAAAAAATGGATTCCAATGGTATCTTTATTCCTTGCAGTTACTTTGCATAATACTTCTGAAACATATAAATTATGAAAGCATGATGTAGTAAAAGGAATTTGGGAAGTAATTCTTGCTTATGGAACCCTACCCCAAATTTACTACCATAATAGTTTGTAATGGTCTTCCCTCTGATTATAAGTATGGATATTTTTGTGGGTGAAAAAAAAAAATAAAATAGGGAGTTATTTGCATTAGACAGAATTTACGCAGCATAAACTTATATCTATGAGTCATAGAAAATGATGACTGAGAATGGTGTAAGCCAAAAATATTAAATATGAATTAGAGACTAATAATATAACACTAAATAATATCCCTTTGTCTTAGCAGGGGATCCAGAGCACAGAAATGATGGGTATAGATACCATGTACAGAAGACATTGGTGCTGGGTCATTCAGCTGGGTCATAATTCATAGCCAGTTGAATGTATAAAATAATTGAACAAGCCTCTCAAACATGGAGCAGCTTCACAAATTTTATCCACTTCCAAAATCCTTGAACCCAAATTTGTTTGAAGCTGTCAGGTTATGATGGTGGGAGTAGGGGTAGGTTGGCAGCTCCTTCCTTCTTCCAAGGAAGTTTGGCACTTCATCCTCTCCTCCTTTCCCTCCTTCCTAATGCCTTTGTATGCTCAATAAATGTTGAGGGCTTGGGGAGGATGAGGAGCAATTAAGAAGAAAAAAGGCTCTCTTGCCCTTTGTTCTTTACCCTCTATTGCCCTGAGGTGGAACCTTAATTGTAGCTTTGAAATTAAAAGCTAGCTAATTTGGATTAATAGAAAAGGAACTGCAATTTCAAGATTGCCAAACTTGTGTATTATTCTTGAATTCTTTCCAGAATCCAGCCTACTCTAAATCCTCTTTTTCAGAATTTGTTTGATATAAGAGAATAATGGTTATCAGAATCAACTCAGGCAGTTGTTGAAGGGCAACTTTTTTCTAAGCCAGTTCTATGCGTCAGGCACCACTGTTCAAAGCACTGGAGATATGCGAGTGAACAAAACAAAATTCTTATCTTCATGGAGCCTAAGTCTAATGATGGAGCTAAGAGATAATCAACAAAAACATAATATGATTTCAAGTGGTATTATGTGTTCTGAAGGGAAATAAAGTGATATAAAGCATAAGAAATGAAATTTGTGTGTGTCCTTTCTGATGACGTGATGTTAGAGGAGAGATTTCCATGGAATGAGAGAGCAAGACAAGTGATAAATTGGGAAAGAGCTCCCAGATAAAGGGTAGAGCAACGGTAAAAGTTTTGAGAGAAGCCTGTACTTGGCAGGGGGCTTGACTGAAGAAGACTTAAGAAATGAGTGAGAGGAAAATTCAACTCTGAAGGGTAGCCTGGGACCAGACCATGGAGAATCCAGTAAGTCATCGGTTAGAATTTTGGGTTTGATATTAAGTGTGATTGGAACCCATTGAAGAGTTTCTCTGGAAGAGTGATGTAATCAGATTTACACTTGTAAAAGAAGTCCTTCTGGTAGAAGAAAAATTATAGCAGATAGAAAGTTGGATCTATGCAAAGAAACAAAGAGCACTAGAAATGATATCTATATGGCTACATATAAAATACTTCATTTCTTAATATTTAAAAATTGACTTAAGCAAAAATAGCAATAATGTTTTTTGGAGTTTATAACATATATATAAGAAAAATATGCATCAACAATAGCACTGAAACAGGAATACAAAAAATGAAAGTATGTTGTTATAAAATTATCATACTATATGTGAAGAGGTACAATAGTAGTCAAAGGTAAACTGATAAATTAAAAATGTATACTATAAGCCATAAACAGGCGCTAAAACACACACACACACACACATACACACACACACACACACACACACAAATATAGCTAATAAGCAACAAAGGAGATAAAATGTAACCACAGAAAACCTAGTTAATTCAAAAGAGAAAGAGGAGAAAGGGAACAAACAGCATATGTGAAAAATAGAAAACAAATAGCAATATGGTAGATTTAAAACCAACCATATCAATAATCATTAAATGTAAATGGTCTAAATATTCCAATTAAAAGTCAGAGATTGTCAGATAAAAAGCAAAACCCAATTACCTGTGGCTTATAAAAAACCCACTTTAAATACAAAGACACAAATGGGTTGAACAGAAAAGGATGGAAAAAGATAAATCATGCAAAGACTAATCAAAAGAAAGCTAGACTGACTATATTATTTCCGATAGGTTTCAGAGAAAGGAATATCATGAAGAATAAAGAAGTATTAATTCATCAAGAGGACATAACAGTCCTCAATGTTTATGTATCTAGCTACAAACTTCAAAATACGTAAAACAAAAATGGACATTACTGCAATGAGAAATAGATAATCCATAATTATATTTAGAAATATTTTAACCCCTCTTTCATTAACTGATAGAAATAGATAATTAGAAAATATATAGAAGACTAGAACAGCACTGTTAATCAACTTGACTTAATTGACAAGTATGTAACATTCTAGTAGATAACAGCACAGTCATTCTTTTCAAATGTATAGAGAAATTTACTAAGATTCAACATATTCTGCACCATGAAACAACAAAATTCAATAAATTTTAAAAATTCAAATTATACAAATTGTATTTTCTGACCACAGAATTAAGTGAGAAGTAAACACAGAAAGACACCGGAGATCCTCAAATATTTGGAAAAAATAAGACTCTTCTACATAACCTATAGATCAAATAAGAAATCAAAAAAGAAAATAGAAAACATTTTGAACTGAATGAAGATGAAAATATCAAACAAAACATGAGCAAGGAGAGGACTAGAGGGAGAGGGACAGGGAGGAGGCGAAAGAATCTCAAGCAGACTGCACTGTTGTGGGGCTCAATCCCACACCCTTGATATCATGACCTGAACCGAAACCAAGGAAACCAAGAGTTGGAAGCTCAACTGACTGAGTCACCCAGGCACCCCAAATATGCTCTTCTCTACTGCTACATCAAGACGTAGAGTCTATTTCTCTGTCCCCTTGAGCCAGATTTAGACCTGTAACTGCTTGACCAATGGGTTAAAGTGGAAGGAAGATGATGCACCTGTTCTGGGGAGAACCCTTAATTAATCTGGCAACTTTCATTTTTTGTCTTTTAGAATGTTTGCTCTTGGGACACTTTCTTGGAAATTAGGTGCTATTCTGTGAGAAGCTGAAGCCATAAAGAAGACCACATGAAGGCACTCCAACTGACAGCTGCAGATGTGTTCCCAGTTGACATCCACCCATCATGGCTATCTAATCAGGTTGAATCTTTAGCTGCCTCTAGACTCAGCTACCAACTGAGTGCAATTCCATAAGAGACTCCAAGTGAGAATTACTCACTTGAGCCCAGGTAACCCTTAGAACTATGAGAGATAATGATAAATTATTGTTTTAAACCATTTAACATGAACTGTTGTAAAATTTTCTTATCAAATATTATACTTTAATAAATACACCTTTGCATTTCTAATACAGTACATTATTTTAAAATTCTTAAATTTATGACTGAAGCCTGTGAAGTATTTATTTAAAAATTAATTTTATAGGATCTTTAAAGGCTGTTTCATGGACCAGTTTTGAAACTATTTAACTTGGCCTAGGCTGGTGTTATTTTAAATTAGCATACTATCTTTAGTAGAACAGAGTTATCATTTTCCTTTTATACATGTTCATTTCTCAGTTCACAAATACATATGTTTTTCTTTTTCTTTTTCTTTCTTTCTTTTTTTAAGAGATCAAGAGAAAGAGAGAGAGGGGAGGGTACAGGCAGAAGGAGAGGGAGATAGAGACTCTTAGGCAGGTTCCATACCCAGCATGGAGCCCTACTTGGAGCTCAATAGCACAACCCTGGTATTATGACCTGATACGAAATCAGGAGTCAGATGCTTAACCAACTGAGCCACCCAGGTGCCTCTATCTTTTATCTTATTTTTAAAAAGATCTTATATATTTATTTGAGAGAAAATAGAGAGACCTTGAAGAGGGGAGGGGCATGGGAAAAGGGACAAGCTGACTCCTTGCTGAGTGTGGGGCCAGACATGGGACTCAAATCCCAGGACTCTAAGATCATGACCTGAGCCGAAGTCAGATGTTTAACCAACTGAATCACGCAGGTATGTTTATAATTTTTAATATAATTTGTGGATCCACTAAGAATTATATTACCTTCAAATACATTCTGAAAGTCACCAACTATTAGACGGGTTTTAATAAAAGTAATTTGAGACTGAGCGAGTTTAAGTCATTCTTCAATTTCTCTTTAATGTAGTTGGTTTGTGAATTTATAATTCTTACTCCATCCCAGATCAGGGGACAGATTTCATTTTATAAACCTCTGCATGTCATAGACCTTGTAGCTCAAAGAAGGCTTAAGAAGGTAGCAGGGTGTGTGGAGCAGGGTCCTAGACTAGTTCTCAGAAAAACTGGCTTCTATTCTAATTGTGTGACTAGATTTAGTCATTTCACCTAATTTTCTTCCTTTGTATTCAGATATTAATTCTTCCTTAAGGTTCTTTCCTCTCAAACTGGGGGCAAAGTAAGGGATTTTGATTCCCAGGCATTCCTCTTTGCCTGCAATGGTCTCTTGGCCCTAGCTTCTGAGAGGAGGCCAAGTTCTGTTTTCTGGAGTGAACTGATCCTTAGCTTGACTCCCAAAGTGAGCCAGGTACTGTCAGATGTTAATCCTCTGTGACTGCAACTTTGAGAGGCTGGTTGTAACTTTAGCAATGCACAGATTTAGGAGGACAGGTACTGATTAATTCTAATTGTTTTATTTATATACATGCACAACAATTCATAAAATATAATCCAGGATTCTTCCAATATTATAATTTTCTTGATTATTATAGATATGAACAGAAGAATTGACACAAGATAATAATAGGATGTCTAAAAATATGGATATTTGCATATTCAATTCTTTTTTTTTTAATTGTTGTATGCATAGCTTTCAGTTTTAGCCAGCTATGAAAAACAAGGTGGTAATCCGTTCACAGAGCTGTGACAAATACTTTAGGACAATGCTGCCACCCACACTGCCTTGTGCTTAGGAGTAAAGAGGTAGGATGGATATAGAAATTGAACTTTAATAAGCTGCTTCACACTAATCATTTTAATTCAGCTTACTCTTATTCAATCTTTTTAGAAGAAATAATAATGTTGAAAAGGAGTTCTTACCGATAACTTAAAAAAAGAGACATTAATAGCTAAATCCATAAAGAAAAAAAATGGAAAAATGTTCACTTTTTTGAGTAAACAAAGAAAAGCCAATGCATCAACAATATGTATCAAAAGTCTTTAAAATGTTCATATCTTTTTATCTTGTTTGTTGCTTCTGCTTCATGAGAGAGTTTCCTTTCTGCATTATTTGTGGTGGTAAAATACAGAAACCAATGCCAAATAATAGAATGATATGTAAACTATATTACATTCGTTCTGTGTAACATAAATTCCTCAAAAATGGTATTTACAAAGACTGTTAAATAACATGGGAAAATGTTCTTCAATTCATATTATGTGAGTAAATGAAAACTTAGCATTCAATAAATTGACTGACATTTCAAAAAATACTGGAGTACCTATATATTTTTAAATCTTTAAAGAATATCTGTGAGTTAGAAAGTCAGGAAAATAAGATCTGGAATCTGGGAAAGTAAGCAAAGATTTGAAGTTGAGGTGTTTGTATAACCAGGTGAACTTGGATTTTAATCTGCATTTTGGGGTAGTAATCTTGGACTGCGACTCTAGGACCAAGATAAAAATGTCAAGGACCTATCCATGATGTGGAGTTAAATAGAAAAACATCTCCTGTTAACCAGGAGCAATGCAGGGTTGCCTCTATGGGGATCCAGTAAGGACATCTTAGACAATACGAACTGAAAAAGTCTGCATCCATCAGGGCTTAACAAAAGGAAGTCTGAAATGTTTTACTTCAGGCAGAAAACAAATAGAAGAAGATTTGAGATGCAATAAATAAATAAATAAATAAATAAATAAATAAAGGCAGAGAGAGTGGTGAATATGAGAGTAAATCTAAGCTTCTACAACCATATTTGATTGTACTAAAAACTTACCCTGTGGAGTAAAAATTAAACAAAAAAATTAAAATAACTGCTTGATAATAATAATATATAAATTTAGGAGGGGATTAAATGGAACTGAAGTACTCTAAGAGCCTTGTATTGTTCAGATAGAAAGAAAAGATTGATTAACTTTAAATATTGCTAAGTTAATTATGCACATTAAAATTTGTAATCAGAAGAAGACACATAGAATGTATATGTAATTTTCAAATTAATAGTATGATAAAATATTATGTAATCTAAAGTAAGACAAAAAAAGAGAAAAGAAAACAGAAAAGACAAGATAAATGTTAAAATTTAGGGATAGGAAGAAATTCAAGTATCAGTAGATAAATCCTTCCCTGAAAAAATCAAATATTATTAGGCTGGATTATACACAAAACAAAGGAAAATTGAGATATAGGCTGCTTACAAGATAAACACTAATAGCATAATAATAAAAAAAAATCTCAAAAGTAAAAGAAAAAAGACACATTTTAGGCAAAATTGAATCAAAAGAAACCTGGTATAGCTTTATTATTTCTATCAGACAAAATAATTTTAAGTCAAAAAGCATAAAAATAAAAAACGGTCAATCATTTTCAGAGATTTTAATATACCTATTTCAGTAACTGACAAATATAGAAAAAAAGTAAGATATAGAAGAGTTGAATAATGGATATACAATAAAGTGATCAAGGTGTTTCACAACTAAATCATCAATTTTTTTTAAACACACATGAAACATTTAAAAAATTGACTACATACTTTGCCCTAAGGTAAGTGTCAAAAATTTGCTGACAATTGGCATTTTGCAGGCCATATTATTTGACCACAATAAAATTAATCTAGAGTGGCACCTGGGTGGCTCAGTTGGTTAAGCCTCTGCCTTTGGCTGGGGTCATGATCTCAGGGTCCTGGGATCTAGCCCTGCATTAGGCTCTGCTCAGCAGGAGCCTGTTTCCGCCTCGCCCTACCTCTCTGCCTACTTGTGATCTCTCTCTTTCTGTCAAATAAATAAAATCTTAAAAAAAAATTAATGTAGAAAATTCTAATAAAAGATTATCTGACAAATAAAAATATCCTGCAGATAGGAAACTAAGAAACTTACTTTTAAATAAGTCATATACCAAAGAAGAAATCATAGATAAAATTAGAAAATATGTAAAACTGAATGATAATAAATGCAATGTCTATAAAAACTTATGGGAAAGAGCAAAAGCATTATTAGAGGAAAATACATAGCTTTAAGGACTTTTATTAGAAAGGCTGAAAGCTGCTGTTATGCATTTCCATCGAGATGAAGTTAGAAAAGAAAGAACTAAGTAAGCCTGAAGAAAGAAGGAAATGTATGATGAAAATAATAGTAGAAATTAGTGAGGTACCAAACGAACATTACTTAGAAAGGACTAACAGAGACAAAAATTGGATCTTTGTTTGATGAATAAAATTGATAAACTTATGGCAAGTATGATCAGAAAAAAATGGGAAAAAAAGACAAATAATATTAGAAATGAAAAGGGGGCATAACTTCAGTGTTGCAGGAATTAAAATGATAAGAGGACATTATGAACAGTTTTATTCTAATATGTCAAAAATGTAAAAAGATGAACACATTTCTAGAAAAATGTCACCTATAAAATTGACTCAAAAAGATATGAAAAATCTGGACATCCATGTCCAGTACAGCTGGGGCTGGTAAACTATGATACATGGGCTAAGTCTAGCCTGAGGTCAGTTGTGTACAGTCTGCAAGCTGAGAATTGTTTTTACATCTGGAAAAAAAAAGGAAAAAGGTATGGAAAAAGAAAAAAAAATAAAGATTATGTGACAGAAGACAACATGTACAAGGATAGTCATAGCAGTATTGTCCATAGTAGCAGAAAACAGAAGCCCACCTCAATTCCATGAACGGTAGAATGGGCAATATAGACAGTGGATTAATTGTATGATAAAATACTGTACAGCAGTGAGAATGAATTAGAGTAACATCGACTAACATGGGTAAATATCAAAAAGAAAGGTTGAGGGAAAACAAGCCACAAATGAATACATAAAATAGGAGTCCATTATATAGAGTTCAAAATCGAGGCAAAATTGAGCTGTATTATATTTACTGATATATTACCATATGGCCAAACTATAAAGAATAATAAGGAATGAGAACACCATAGTTGAGGAGAATGCTGAAGGGCTGTAACTGGAGACAATTATCTAGGGACTTGTAAAAAAATGGTTAAGAGGGCAAGATTGTTTGCATGATGTATTGCCACTCGATTTTAAAAATATATGTAGAGGGGCGCCTGGGTGGCTCAGTGGGTTAAAGCCTGTGCCTTCGGCTCAGGTGATCATCTCAGGGTCCTGGGATCGAGCCCCGAATCAGGCTCTCTGCTCAGCGGGGAGCCTGCTTCCCTCTCTCTCTGCCTGCCTCCCTGCCTACTTATGATTTCTGTCTGTCAAATAAATAAAATCTTTAAAATAAAAATAAAAATACATGCAGAGAAGACTGGAAAGAATTACGCCAAAATGTTACCATTTGTGTTTGAAGGGTGACTTTCCATCTGATTTCTGTCAATTTTGAACGTGAAATGAAGGAAGCAAGAGCAGAACCAGTGACTTCATTTCTTGTTTTAGTCCATTAACATAATTTTGATCACAAATATTTCCTCATGCTTTATTATTTTTGTTAGCAATATGGATGTTTTTTTCTGCCCTTCTTTTTTTTTTTTTTTTTTTTTGGTATATTTTAACTTAAAAAAAAAAGAGTATTGTTGGGGGCGTCTGGGTGGCTCAATGGGTGAAGTTCTGCCTTCAGCTCAGGTCATGATCTCCAGGTCCTGAAATTGAGCCCCTAATTGGGCTCCCTGATCAGTGGGAAGTCTGCTTATCCCTTTCTTTCTCTCTCTCCCTCCGCCTCTCCCCCTGCTTGTGCTCTCTGTCTCTCTCAAATAAATAAATAAAATCTTTTAAAAAAAGAGTATGTTGTATTTAAAATGATAAACTTTAAAAATAAACTATATTTTTTCCCTTTCCTAAAGGCAAAACAAGCTATCAAAAAGACTTTCAGGACATCCTGATCTGTTTTTATAAGCAAGAAAAAATCACTTTCTCTTTTGCAAGCACGACAGCAACATCATCCCTCAAATGGCACTGACTAGCAAGGAGAGCTGACCTGCTGCATGTCAGGTCAGAGGCACAGACATGGCTGCCTAGCCCTAGCGCAGCTGTCGGCACCTGCACCAGTGGGAAAGCCTTGGCTTCAATGTATATTTTAATGCCTCTGTTGCTGTTTCCCTACCAATCTTGGCTTCTGCCAGCCATGCTTCTGGGGTAGGCATCTACAATCTGGGAGTCCAGGAGGACTAGAAGCACTGCTGTGTCTTCAGTACTCAGAAACAGTACTTGGGACAGGATGAGCATGGAATGGTGCCTGCTGTCCTGTGTCGTGGGAATCTGCAAATCTTGTGAGTTCTGAAAACAAAATATAATATGATGACCTGGAAGAGGAGAGGGCTCTGCACATATGCCCGTAGTGAGCTTCCTTCTTGTCCCGTCTAAAGAGAATAATGGACGTGGAAGGCTACGTAGATTTTTCACTGTCTACCTTCACAATGTCAATTTTACTCTACATTCTTATTCTCATATAATAATGGATTTGTTTTTCATCAGTAGTAAACTTAGTGCACAGGATAAAGTATCAGTTTTGGCATTTCCTATTTTATAGGGAAAAAAGTGAAGATGATCGATGGATGAATATAAGTTTAGTGATTTTAAGTTGAAAGTTTTAGGCATAGATTTAAGTTTCCAATAAAAAAAATAACATGAAATGCTTTTTATTATCTTTTACGGCATATTTAGTAAACCTGACTATTTGCTTTGCTTTATCTAGTTTGTCTTCTCTGAAAATTGGGTAAAATTTTTGGTTGAGCCAGCTGGTTGTTTGGTAACCTTGCTAAGGACCTGACTAGCAGTTACATTTTCCTGACTTACTTGTTCATATATAAGATGCCAAAGAGACAAGGCCTGCTACTTTGCCTCTATAGAGAGGACAAATACACTAGAAAGAAGACAGTTTCTCAAATAAACTCCTCGCACAGTAAGATTCCTCAAACACATAAACAAAACACAAAACCTGAGCCATAATTCTTGCTGGGGTGCATAAATTTGAAGCTGGGATGGAAATAAAACCTCCTGTTTCCCAAACCAGGTTTTGAAGAAGATTCTTCTTTTGAGCTAATGTGCTAGTGGCCACCTTTGCTCCCTGAGCCTGGATAGAACAAAAGTCTTCCCTGCTCTAAGCCATCTATGGTTGTAAAGTCAGGGATTAGAAATAAAAAATTATGATGACTATGATGGAGACTATAACTGATAACAGAATAACCTCAAATTCCTCTCCTTCCTCTCTGCCACGTGGCCTTGGTTAGGTCATCCTGGGGCCAATGACCCAGGAGGCAGAATTGGGACAGCAGGTAATTGTCCTAGGTCACAGGCAGAAGTGACCTAGATCTGCTTGATTCAAAACGGATAGAGCAGAAGATTTCTTCAAGATAAGAAAAGAGACTGGACCCAAGAAAGAAAGGAAAAAAGAACAAATCCACAAGGACTAGTTTTGAGGGGAATTATTTTGGGGAATTTGGGAGCGGGGTGAAGAGATGCGCTCTTAAGGCTATGTGAAGCATTGGAAGAAGGAGGGAGTGAGGGATCATTTGAAGTTTTGCAGGATATTATAAGTGTAATGACTTATAATATTATAAGTGTGATGACTTATCCAGCAAATATTGATAAATGCACCTGTTTGCTCTGCTAATCCTTAATTTAGGGAACTGAGGTGGGAGTAGGAGGGTAAGAAGAATGGAAAGTAGGAGAAGTAGCCTTTTGTTTTTGATCTCTCTCTGCACTGTTAACCATGTCTTTATCATGTCCTTGATTTCTGAGCAAAGCAAAGCAAAGAGCAAGAAGCTATTATGTTTTCCTCTAATTAACACAAGACTGATGAGATGTTTCTAATGTCAGAGAAATAGATTCAGCTGAGAAGAGCAACAGCATTTTAAGTGACAGGAAGTGACTAGCACCTGGGAGTGAGAAGCCTACTCAGACTCTTGCCTTCTCTTTATCTTCATTTGACAATGAGGTTAGTTGGGAAAGATGAGAATGGAGTGACTGTGATGTCTAGGAGGCTGGACTTATGCCATGAGCTGTGTTCTGGGATGTTGGAGTCAAGTATTCTTTTTTTTTTTTTTTCTTTAAAGATTTTATTTATTTATTTGAGAGAGAGAGAGAGAGAGAGAGAGAGAATGAGAGAGAGAGCACCAGATGGGGGAAGGTCAGAGGGAGAAGCAGATTCCCTGATGAGCAGGGAGCCCGAAGTGGGACTTGTCCTTGGGACTCCAGGATCACGACCTGTCACTCAACCAACCGAACCACCCACCCGCCCTGGAGTTGAGTATTCTCACTTCACATCCCTTCCTTTAGGACTGTTCTCCTCCTCTCGGCTTTTTCCTTGGGTCTATGCTATCATTTCTTTGCTCACATTTTCTTCCAGTGTTTTTATTCTTTGACTTCCTTATCTCTGCATGCACATACTCTCTCTTTTCTCCTTCTTCATCACTTTCTCTTGTTCACATTCTCCTGTTTCTTGAAACCTACCCACGCCACTGTTTTTTGCCACCTGATATTCATCAAGATTGATATTTATCAAGACCTGGTATGTGCTATTTGAAAATGGAGACAACGGAGTGTCTGATTCCATCACTACTCCTTCACTTTCTTCTTTCGACACAGCTAAAAATCCACATTCGTTGCTCCTTACTGAGCTAAGAGTTTACCCATTCTAAGGACTGGATGCTCTGAGTTTCTGCCTGCTGATTGCTCCTTCTGAGGAATGTTATTACAGGCGATTTCTCATGATTTGCCCAACAGCTGATTGGACACAGGACTGATCTAAAGGCACCATCCATGGGCAAGTCAGTGACCTTGAGTGAGCCTGGCAGGAGAACTCTGTCCAGCAAGAATGCTCTTTCTGGATGGTGTCTGACTAACTCATGCAATATCTCTCTGGAGAGAGTTTGGATGGAAGTTACCAAGTAGGTGGAAGCCATTTAAAATGCATATGTACCCAGAAAACAGAAAGCAGGAGCCATGAGGCAGTAAAGGCTAATAGGAAAAGACAGAAAGTCATAGATCAGACAGAAAAATGCTGTTGAGACTGAGACAGAGAAGCTGGTAGAGATTGTAACTGAAGGTATTAGAGGAGGGAGCAGGGGCTCTCACTTTTGAGGGTCAGCTGCTTCTCTCTCCAGGAGGTCTAGCACTACAGCTATTGAAAGTGAAGCAACCACAATATGCATTCCTCTCCCCTGCAACTTGAAAGAACTTCATGTGCATATTAATTAATTTAATCTTAACAATTCCAAAAGGTTATTCCCATTTTATTGGTGAGACAAAATTCAGAAAAATTACATGGCTTGATTATGATCCTGTGAAAACCCCCAAATACCTCCTTCTAATGAAATGCTTGCTTCCAGTGAAATGCTTCCTTGTACTCAATAGTAGTAAGGTGGAGTTTTTGAAGCCTATGTTCAAGTAGAAAAACATGAGAATTTTTTCTATTGTAATTCTTTTTTCTTCCAAATTCTAATGTAACTCTAATGCTTTATTTTCTCCTGCTCCCATCTGCCACTCCCTCTCTTTTCATCTAATTAACTAGTATCACATACAGACTATTTCAACCATGCACTATTTGATGTCCATATTTAAAAGACTGGTTTTGATAAAACCAACCTGGAGTGTTTATTTTGACACAATCTATAGAACAAAATAATCTGAAAATCCTGTCAGGACCACACCTGGTTTGAGTTAATTAACAATGTAGCCAGGATTATGTATAATTTGTGACCTGGGAAATGAAATTCCCCTATTAGAAACTAAAAGCCTGATATAGTTTGTGGGGTCCATTTTGGTTTAATATACTCATTTATACTGCTTGAGGCTTTCTTTTTTTTAAACTCAAGGCATTAAGAACAAAGGAAATTATTTAAGAACTCAATACTATATGTATTACAAAGAAGGTCTTATTTAATTAGTACTCCCTCCTCAAGATAAGGCAGATTATTTTTCTATCTATTGATCTATTGATCTATTCATCCATCTACCTATCTGTCCATCTCCTTCCCTCCACTCCCCTCCACCTTCTTTATCCCAGGACTAAAAGTCAATTCTGACTACAAGACACACCCATTTTGTTCCCTTTGGTCTTCACATGCTTTTCACCACTGACACAGAATTTCGGTTCTCCTATGGGCCCTTTTCCTTCCTGATTGGTTTAGTATGACGACTTGCTACCATGCCTCAAATAAATTGTCTGCTGTCACTGCTGCTACTTTCTGTTCTGAGCTTCTGTGCTCTGTGTTGCAAGCCCTGTGCTGGGCTTGGTTTCCTTCATGCTTGTTTTGTGCTGAGCAGTGTAACCTAAGTATGCACATTCTCTTCAGCCTCTTGAGCTCAGAAAGCAACCCCGAGGCCTCTTTGATTTGGTTGCCAGCCATTTTGGCTCAGACTCTTCTGTGGTGTTTTACTGTGACTTGTGTCCAATGATTCACATGGATTCTTCTCTTACCATAAAGCGAGGAGCCATTATCCAGTACCTGGGTTTTGGGTGGGGAGGAAATGCCTCCAGGCAGAATGCCTCTGGACAGACAGTTCTTCAGGAAACTTGGGCATCCAGGTCCATAGTAATTTTCTACCTTCTCCCCCTTTCCACATGTGGCTCAGAGGATTTAAACTGTGCTGAGGCTCATGTACAGTTTGGAGAAAAGCTTCAGACAAATCCTCTGTCTCTGTTTATACTGCATAATGATCTCATTGATGAGACAGAATTATAGAAGAGCTATTTTTTTTTTTTTAAGATTTTATTTATTTATTTGTCAGAGAGAGAGAGAAAGCTAGTGCACAAGCAGGGGGAGAAGCAAGTCCCCACTGAGCAAGGAGCCCGATGTTGGACTCCATCCCAGGACCCAGGAATCATGATATGAGCCAAAAGCAGAAACTTAAACAACTTAACCAACTGAGCCACCCAGTCGTCCCAATAGAAGAGCTATTAAAGAAAATAATGAAAATAAACCAATTTGGTCCCAAACTGGGCTAGGACATTTGACTCTTTCTTGACTCTTCCCCAAAACTAGATTTTAAAAGACATCTTTCCATTCCTCAGTCATCAGTCATCACTCTTCAAGGATTTCTGAGGGGAGGAAAAAAAAAAAAAAAAAAAAAAAAGAAGCTATTTTGGGCTGTCTTTTTTGACTAAGGCCTGTTTTTTGTGCAGTGGGGTAGTTTCTGTTTCAGTTTCTGAGGGCTCTGGAGATATTAGGTCTGTTTTAAACTTCACCTGAGGCAGTTTGTAAATTGCCCAGGGGGGCCAGTTTCATGGGCATGCAGCCCGTGTAGCCACATGGGCCCTTCTACATATTTAGAAGGGCATCGCTCTTGGTTTAACCCTCTGCTATTGCTATCTTGAGATTTCCATTATTTTTGAATGAGGGGCTCAGATTTTCATTTTGCCCTGGGCTCCACAAATTACATAGCTAGATCCCCTCCCTAGACCATTTCCTCAGAATTACCTGGTATATGCATATAAATCAGATTCCTACTATATGAGGACCACTACGGCTAAGACCTGTGAATCAGCATTTTTAAAAACATCCAATTAATTCTTTCACAAAGTTTGGAAAGCCAGAGAAACACTGGGAGAGAGTGGAGATATCTGGTTCTTGGGCAGCTTTGCTTGTTGAAAGATTTAAAACAGAATTCTTGGCTTTTATTTCAATGGGGGGAAGAAAAAGAAGCATTCATAATTAAAAATGTTTTATGTAAAATATGTTAGGCCATTTTGTCTCATTGCCAAGTTAATCATTTGGAAATATGCCTAAATTGTGGATTCTCACATTCTTTGTTCATTCTAGCATTATTTATTTATGTTTATTTTTATTCCTCTCCTGTTAAGTCAGGGCAATGCATCCCTTATTTGTTAACTAATTAGACCCGCTAAAGGGAGTAATATTACCCTGAAAATAGTTTCAAACAATTTCCTCTAATCTCCTCAACATCCTGACACATCAGAAAAGATAGAGTCCTCACCCATGACTGGTAGGTTTTTGAGAAGTGCTAGTTGACATTCACACAGACATTTATATTTAGTTTTTATTACAAACTGATTTCAGGATGGGAAACCACGGCCGCTTCACAGACAACTTGACCAGCACATGATAACCTGGTTCTGGAAGGCCAGGCCCTGGATTGAGGATGACTGGACTGTTGTCTACTTATGGATCTTTTTGGGACTGCAAACATGAAGATAATTAGTGTTTGTCGTGCTAATATTGCAGCATTAAACATTTAATCTAGGCTAACTCACCACAGATCCATTAGAAAACAACAGCTTTTCATTACAGTGTCCAGAACATAATTTTAACTAACAATCTGGTGATGAAAAGTCTACCTGACACCAGAGAGCCCCTGACTCATCTCAGTGCAGTGCTCTTTGAGGTCTGGGCTTGAAATTTCACTCTTTCTGGCCAAAGCAAGCTCAAACTATGACTATGAAGTATTTTGCTAATTCTTACTCTTAGACACTTGCTAACTCAATAGACTGTTTTCACTGACTCCCTGTGTATTTTAAAAGTAATATTTATTACTTTTTTTTTCTTCTTATGAAAGAGAATTTCATGGCAGAAAACTTATAGGAAAAAAACCTGTGCAATTTTGGGACAAATTTTTTGAAATGCCTTTTGAAATTCCATTTCACTGAATCCATTTTACTTAATATTTAGAACTATTTTTAGTATATAGCTTTCGTCTTTGATTCAGACATATTAATAAGAATTTTTGGAAGTTAATTACCAAGACTATTAATTTAGACATTTTGCCATTATTGATGTCCTCTCATTGAGTTTAGACTTAAAATTAAAATCTTTTAGATGGGGGTGCCTGGGTGGCTCAGTGGGTTAAGCCTCTGCCTTAGGCTCAGGTCTTGATCTCAGGGTCGTGGGATTGAGCCCCGCATCACATGAGCTCTCTGCTCAGCAGGGAGCCTGCTTCCCCCACTCCCCTCTCTGCCTGCCTCTTTGCCTACTTTTGATCTCTGTCTGTCAAATAAATAAATAAATAAAATCTTTAAAAACAAATCTTTTAGGATGGAGTTCATTCTTTTTAAGAATAAAGTTTTTTAAACTGGAACTTTTAACTGTCTTTTGATAAGTAACTTCTTTAAAGAGAAATGAGAAAATAAGTCATAGGCCCACAAATTGGACCCTAAAGACAAAGGCTATAAATGACTTTCTGGGAGTCTCACAAGCTTCTGTGTTTCCCTCCTGATTCATTTGCCTCCAAGCTCAGGGTGATGGGTAGGCTCTCAGTCCTGCTGCTCATAACTAGCCTCATCCTTAAAGCAAGCCTCATTCTAGCCTCTGCCAGAATGGCATTCAGGCCTCTGCTCTGCCAGGACATAGGCCAGAGAAACAAATTGAAATGTACTAATTGTCTTGATTGATAAAGTACATCAAACAACTGGATACGGGCCTAAAAGGTACAAACAAAATTTCACAAATATAAGATATGTACTTTTTGTTTTTGAAGTTATTGTACAGTTTAAATAGTGAAAATGGCTTATGTATGTGGTTATTTATAATTTTGTTTGGGCTCTTTTTCAATAAGAGATCTGTCTGATTAATAAAGAATAAATAAAAGGTTCTATTAAACAGATTTCATGCAGTTTATAATTATTTGATTAAAAAAGTTAAACACTAGCATGATCAGGAAGAGAGATTTGTGTACTCAGATATATTGTGGTATTATTTACAATAGCCAAGAGGTGGAAATAACCCAAATGTCCATCAAGGGATGGAAGATAAAGGAAATGTGATATATGCATTAAATCAAGTATTATTCAGTCCTAAAAAAGAAGGAAGTCATGTAGGGAGGCCTGGGTGGCTCAGTTGGTTAAGCATCTGCCTGTGGCTCAGGTCATGATCCCAGGGTCCTGGGATAGAGCCCTACATGGGGCTCCTTGCTCAGCAGGAAGCCTGCTTCTTCTTCTATCTCTGCCTGTCATTTCTGTGTTTGTGCACTCTCCCTCTCTGACAAATAAATAAATAAAATCTTAAAAAAAAAAAAGAAAAAAGGAAGGAAGTCATGTCACATGATACAAAATGGATGAGCATTAAGGACATTATGTTTAGTGAAATAAGCCAGTCACAAAAAGACAGATGATGTTTGATTCCTATTTATATGAGATATCTAGTCAAACTCATAGAAATGGACTAGAGTGGGGGTGCCTGGGTGGCTCAGTAGTTAGGTGTCTGCCTTCGGCTCGGGTCATGATAATGGGGTCCTGGAATCGAGCTCTGCATTGGGCTCCCTGCTCAGCGGAGAGCCTGCTTCTCCCTCTTCCACTTCCCCTGCTTGCTGTTACCTCTCTTGCTGTGTCTCTCTCTGTCAAATAAATAAATAAAATCTTAAAAAAAAAAAAAAAGAAATGGACTAGAGTGATGGTTGCCAGGGGCTGGGTGGGGGAGGGGTGCATGAAAGAGGCATTCCATCGGTAGAGTTTCTGTCTGCAAGAAGAAAAAGTGCTAGAGATCTGTTGCACAACAGTGTGAATACACTTAACACTTCTGAACTGCACATTTAAAAATGATTAAAATGCTACATTTTTAAAGTTTTTTTTAACCACAATTAAATATTAAAATTTTAAAAAGTAAAAACGATATCCTGGCTGATTAGCTCAGTTACTTAGAGCAGGCAATAGAGTTTAACCTGGCCTTAAATGATTTTAATCCAAAATAAACAAGTAATTGTCTTTCTCCGAGCCAGTTGGCTTTCCCTCCATCGTATGTCTTGATACTACCTGGCTTAGTCTGGTCACCTGTTTTCTTGATGTTTATCCAATGTTCCAAGGCATTGCTACTAGGCTGAATGTTTAAATGGTATACCTTAATGACAGCTTTATAAACCTGAAGGATAGCCCATTTGCAATATTTCACATTTAGTGTTGTATAACCTGCCAAAAGCACATTATTTAAGTATAAAATATGAGAAGAGAAAACACACAACAAAAACTCCCCATTCTCCTTTCATTTCTGCTTTCAAATTTTTCCAATAATTGTTTCCGCATTTAAAAAATTATCTTACGTTTATGAGTAACAAAAACTAGGGAACTGAAAGGGAATTTTAGTTGAAATTAACTCTTTTGCTTAAAGTGTGCATTAATATTTATTAGGTAAAGTTCATCAACAGATTGCCTATTTTACAACTACAAATGCATTTTCTATTACTAGGTACCACACTATAATTAGGGGATTGTTTGCGTAGGCTTTCTGTTCACCAACCTAGTACAATTCTTATAATCACTAGAAAGAGACATTGGTTTAAATGTTTAAAAATTTTTGCCAATGACTAATCCTTGACTGTTGTCAAATGAAAATGGTTCGAATTCAAGTTGATAAAGTCCAATTACAGAAGTGCTTTGGAGGGGTAACACCAAATCCAGTCTATCTAACAGCAAGCTTATTTGGCACAGCTATATTATTTTGTACTGGTATTACTCGGATTGACTGATCTTTTGTGGTTCTCAGTAGCCGTTTGTCTTTTATAGGAATGAAACAGATTTTTAAAAAATGTATTGAGCCAATTTATTACTTTGAGAAATGTCCAGCTCAATCTTTGTAAGTGATATTAATTTACAGTTCGTTGCATTTACATTCCCAATGAATTATTGGGAGACTTCCACCAAAAGTTTTTGCTCAGATTTAGATCATTACTTTTGGCTTAGGAATGTGACTCCATAGAAATTCAGCTATTAACCCCATATGAAATACAGGTTTGTTTTTTTTTTCCTTAAAATCTCACTCTTGTAGCATATTTCAATGACCTCAGTTATATATTATTGATCTGCCATCCAAGCTAAACTACTGCTGTGTCTAAATCATTGTGTCATTTATTTTATTTTATTCTTCCCTTTCAGATCACCAAAATGCAATTAAAGTAAAATTAAAAAAAAATGACAGGATAAGAGGAAAATTACAAGTGGAAGTGTATTATAATATGGCTCTTTGCTAAGGATTTAGGTATATTGCAGTTACACTGTACTCCCTTCCTACAAAAGCTCAATTTACAATTTTCCTGTTACCCTAGACTTAGGCCCGTCTCCCACCACTTGCTACTACTAGGAAGGAATTCCACTGTTTTGAAAAAGAATGGAATTTACAGTAAATGTAAACGTAAGGTAAATATATCGGGATAATATTTTTTTATGTTTGCTCCAATAGTGTTGCAATTTACCTGATAGAAAACATATTGCTGGTTGTGTAGAATATCCTCACAGTGCTGCTATCATTTACTGGTAGGGAATAAGGACCCAAATAAATTCAGAAACAAAAGTTAGGGAGTGAAAATATTCAGAAGAATAGTTTTGAATTCTTTCCTTTCGACAAATGTTTTTATTTGTTAAATTATTGGGTCCCCCCCCCCCCCAGTAAGCTATTTACAATAAGGAGGCATGAACAACCACAATATGTTCGAGTCTTTCAGACCTTTAACATTCTTCCCTGGGCCACATCCTATGGTTTCCCCTCATTGCTCTTTTTTTTTTTTTTTTTAAAGATTTTATTTATTTATTTGACAGAGAGAGATCACAAGTAGGCAGAGAGACAGAGAGAGGAGGAAGCAGGCTCCCTGCCGAGCAGAGAGACGGATGAGGGACTCAATCCCAGGACCCGGGGATCATGACCTGAACTGAAGCCAGAGTCTTAACCCACTGAGCCACCCAGGCGCCCTCCCCTCACTTAGCAGGTGATTTTCTTAACTCCTGAGTCACAGAGAGAGTCTATCTGGAGGCAGTTTTCCCAACTTCTAATTTTTAATTCACCCCCTTCGACTAAGGTAGCTCTGTCTAGACCAGGGGATAACTTATTCCCTCCATTTTAGAGGAATTGCTTTAAAAACTTTTCCAGAGGGAGACAAACCATAAGTGACTCTTAATCTCACAAAACAAACTGAGGGTTGATGGGGGAGGGGGGTTGGGAGGGGGGGGGGGGGGTTAGGGACATTGGGGAGGGTATGTGCTATGGTGAGTGCTGTGAAGTGTGTAAACCTGGTGATTCACAGACCTGTACCCCTGGGGATAAAAATAGATTATATGTTTATAAAAAAATAAAAAAAATATTAAAAAAAAAAAACAAAACTTTTTCCAGAATTTTAATCTCTGTTTGTTCTCTCGGCCCCATTCAGGAATCTTTATGTCCTTAAGTATCTTGTACTACTTACTGATTCTCCCTTCTCTCCTCCCCAGCCTGCAAAGACACTGAAGTCTGGGTATCAAAAGAAACAAAGGAAAAACATTCACCCTTCCCTCACCCCTAAGTCCCCCATTGCCTCTATAGTGCCCTCTACCCACTAGTTTATGTTTCTAATTCATTGATAGCTGAAATTTTCCCAAGAGGATAACACATATCTCCACTTCTGTTTTTTTTTCTTTTTTAAAGATTTTATTTATTTGTCAAAGAGAGAGAGTACACACAAGCAGGCAGAGAGGCAGGCAGAGAGAGAGGAGGAAGCAGGCTCCCTGCCGAGCAAGGAGCCTGATGCAGGACTCAATCCCAGGACCCTAGGATCATGACCTGAGCCGAAGGCAGTGGCTTAACCAACGGAGCCACCCAGGTGTCCCTCGGTTTCTCTGTTTTTGCACCTGAATTCACTGCAGTTCACTCCGATCATTTAACTAAAATTTGTTTCCACGTCACCAGGGTCCTCACTGCTACATTTGAGACATTTCTATCTTTTTCTTACTGCATTGCTCTTTAATGTTCAGCATTATTGTCCATTTTGTCTATGAAATGTTCTCCTCTTGTTTTCCATAATACTAAACTTTCATGGTTTTCAGGATACCTTTTTGGCATCTTTCTTTGTTTATCTTTTTCCCTAAACACTGGTACTCCCTAGTAGTCTATGCACAGACCTCTTTGCTTCTTAATCTAAACACGTTCTGTGAAAAGACTTCTCTATGTTGCTAGTTTCAGATGGGACCTGCATGCTGATGAATCCCAAACCCACATTGCATCCTAGAATTCTCTTTTGGATTTCTGTCCTTGACTTTGTCACAGGCACCTCAAACCTAGCTTGCTCAAAAGTGGAGTTTCCACTGAATCTGGTTCCCTTCTGTGTGCTCTCCTGCTTAATGGACCAGCAGAAATCTAGTTACCCAAGACAAATTGGATCACAGTCTAGGTTTTACCTTCTCCTTTCGTGTCATGGCTAAGTAGTGTCAGAGTCTTGCCAATTTTATGCTAGTATCTTCCAAATTCATCCCCTTTTCTGTTCACTGATTGAATTTTGACCATTATCCTCCCTAGGTAGAGATAGTCACCCTGCTACTCTTTCTAAATCTAGTCCTGATGACATAAAAGCCATTCTTTAACTGAAAAAATAGTCATTTTTCTAACATATGAATCAGATCATGCCATTCTCACTTTAACATCTTTAATAGTTCTTTAATGCCTTTAGAAAAAGAAAATCCTGACTTATTAACACAGTAGGGAAGTTCCCTTTTTGGTTCCTGACTCTCTAAAATCATCTCTTAACATATCTGCCAATTATTTCTTGCAGCCTTCATTCAAATCATGTTAAATCTCCTGTTTGTGGACAGACCAAGGGTTCTTCTGCCTCTGTATCTTTGTGAATCCCTTTGCTGCTGTTTGGTATATCTTTCCTGTCCGTTTTACACCCATGTGTCTTTTAAAACCCAGATTGGACACTGGCTCTTCAGAGAAATTTTCCAGCAGTTTTGTTGCCTCTCTTGTGAGCTCATTTTAAATCCTGTGCTTAGCTCATAGCACTTTTTCATTTATATTGAAATTATTTTCCTCTTCAAACTCCTGGAGGTCAGGGACCTTTATCTCTGATATCTCAGTGGCTGGAAACACAGTAGGTGATAGAGTTGGGGCTCAATAAATGGAAAAAGAATGAATGAAGATTGAAAGAAAATTAGCTGTTTTGTTAGAGCCAAATAAAGAACTCAGATCCTGTTCTAGCTTATATTGAGATTTGAGAGAGCCACTCAATTTTATTATCTAGGAGATAGAATCTATTGTGATGATGATTTCCAGTTTTCCTTCTGAAAGGTTTTGACAATAGAATTTCCTAAGAATAGAATGTTAGAACCAGAATGTGCTTTAAAAATTTAGGCTTTGTCTACTAGCCACACATATTTCAGATTTTATAATGTCTAAGAAACATACAAGTATATAAACCTTATTAAAAGACAAGATGCAAAATCATCTGATAATTACTCTTAAAACCATTCTTGCTCATTGAAGCATTTTCAGGGGCTTAAGGCATGTAAAAACGGGCAAAATAATCTTTGTAACTATATAGTTTCAAAATCCAAGAGAGAAGGAAGTTCCCTCTTTTTATTTTCAGTTTTCTGCAATTCCTTAAGTTTATCAACCACAAGCAAGTTTCCATTGACATTTTAATATTGTTTCTACATTGTCATACATAATGGTTAAAAAGGAAACCAATTCAATCACTCAAATGTTTTTTCTACTTAACCTAAGACAATGGGCTTAACTTTTGCCTCTATTCCCTAGAATCTTGAATAAATCAGCCAGTAATTTTGATATCCTGCAATTTTTAAGGGCTAAAAACACATTGTTAGGTGTTCCAGTTGTATGCGTTCATATGTCTGTTCTTTAGACATGATTGGATCTCTGTGGAATGGTTAAAAAAATTGTTACAATTCAAAGTAAATCTGAAAAATAGTTGAATAAACTGATATGCCTAATGATGATTTGATCTAAAAAGTCAAAATTAAACAACAAAAAATATAAGCAACCACGACAAAACCCACAAATCCTTCTAAAATCCACCACCCAAATGTTTCTCTTGCTTTTTGGAATTTCCACTGGTAACCTTATCTTACCTGCTTATGTAGGACGCTAGCTTCTTACAAATTCCTTTTTCCCAAGAATTTCTGGAAGTCCTGGCCTATGTACACATACACTCATCTGTAACTGAATAGCCTCACCTTCACTCCTCCACCTCAGCTGCACTCCCAAGATTTGTCTTCTTTAAGCCAGTCTGGGGAGACATCCTTTCTTCATTTTGTTGTAAGACTCTGTTAGAAAGTTGCCAAATTACCACTGTCTGTGTCCCAAGGTTCAATGAGGCTTTTAGGGCAATTAGCATTTAGACCATGGGAGATGGGCTTAGAAAAAAATTCATTTTGCCTGTTGACCTTGTTATATGGGTTCTCACTCAAAATGCAAGCCCCTCCATGGGTCAATAAACCTTTGACCAGAGGACTCACATCTTACTGGGAGTTGGGTTATATGGGTAGTGTTTAAGGCGAAATAAGATTATTGAAAATCCTTCAAATTATCTACTCTGGAAAGTGTATGTGGTTTTGAGGATACAGTTCTATACAGCAGTTCTTTGAGAACCATTGAGGTAGAGTAAAGGAAGGAACAAAGGGGAAATATATAGACCAGTGTATCTGATTTGTCTCCTTTAAGGTAATCATTACATCTCTGGTGGTAAACGGGGGGAGGTTTCTGAAGTGTTCCAGTTTAGCTGCCAACAAATATGTTGTTTCAATATCAAGCCTTTACAATTTTAATATGCATACAGTTTGATTTGTGGTGGTAAGGATTAAAGGAAATAATATACATGACCGTAGTTGGATTCAAGGCTAAATCTTGCTTGGTCAGATTAATCTATACACTGTGCTTTGGAAACAGGCCACCTGTTTCCTGTTTTTCCAAGTTGCTTTTCCTCTCTGAACAGCCTGTCACTTTCATGGGTGTTGGTCTTATGACCCTTATGTGGAGTCACAGCTTCCTCAAGGGTTAAGCTCTGAAGTCAGCCTGAGATGAGTGTGTGTGTGTGTGTGTGTGTGTGTGCTGAGTTCCCATTGGACTCTTAGCCTCACTACCCTCCTCTGCATAGCTCAGCTTCACACTTCCCATTCTTGCTCCATGCTTTAAAACTCCCCTTTCTTGAATTGCAAACTCTGCAGTATTTATAGCTTTTTCTCTTTTTTCTCTTGTTCCTTTCCTTGCCTGGCTCCCAGCTGGGCACTCTGAGTCAGGATTTTTATTATATTGTACTGTATTTCTTAAATTGTTTTTGCTAGTTATATTAGTTTCAGGTGTACAACATATTGATTGAACAATTTTGTACATTGCTATACATTACTCACAGAGAATTTTCTAACTTTGATGTAGTATTTTGCTTGTTTCTTTGCTTTATGCTCCATGGTCTTCAAGACTAGAAGTTGGGTCATTGTTCTCTTTGTTTCTCAGTGTTGCTGGCAGACCATTACTCCTTCTTATCAAAACCCTGATTTCTGGAAGCTAATGTTTTTCCTCTCATCTAGCCCTCTAGGTTAACATTTATTGAACACTTCCATTGAGCCACAGACTGTGTTGATCATTTGCCTAGATTATTTTGGTGAAAACCCACAATAATCCCAATAAGGAGAACTATCATTATCATACCACCATGAGGTTTCTAGAGGCCATGAAACTTGTTCTCATCTGTGTAATGCACATATAAGAGTGCCTAACTCATTGGGTTACTGTGAGATAGCAGTATTTGTAAGGTGCTCAGTAAGTGTTTTTCTGTTATTTTGTTGCCCAAGGGGACTCTGTGAGAAAGTGGGGGACCTGGGATTCAGACTCTGGCAATCTGACTCCAGAACATCCATCATCATTATGCATGGTCAGTGGACCTTCTACTGACCTCTCCTTTCAGTGATGATATCCTTGGGTCCCAGTCTTTGAAGCCAATTCTGCTTCAGTTCCCCTTGGTTTTTTCACAGTTTAAGGGTTGGCTCATTCTCCATCCTTGCTCCCTTTTCCTTTGTCTCCTCTGCTGCAGCTCCTAGCAGGGAATCGGATTCAGAGCTCATTTAGAGGCTGGTCTTTAACAAGAAGAGGGACATTTCCTCTATAGCAATAGGAAAGGAGGTAAAAAAAGGAACTGATGCAGGGGTAGTTTTGTGGGTCTGACAATGGGAAGTTGAAGGAGTTTCCATCCTGTTATCTGTATTTTCTTAATAAAGCAAGAAAGGAGGTCATCAGTGAGAGTGAGTGTGGAAATTTGCACTGGTGACACTTTGCTCTGTCAGACTGGCCAAACCCAACCTAGAAAAACACAGAGGTTGGGCTTCTCACAGGGACACTCCTAGTTTTCACTATCAATGCGCTTCACTGGTGACCACAGTAGCTTAGTGGCTAGATGACAAAAGTCGAGTCTGCAAATAACTTTGAGCCAAATTCTGAGGATTTCTGAAGACCAGAGACAAAATCTCTAGCATCTAATTCTTCACATTACCTCAGCCACCCACTGCAACCACACATCCTGTGTCTTACTTCCTCTGAAATCACTACTAGTGTATTTCATGATCTCACCATAACCCGGGGCCCCATTGGTGCACCCTCACTGAGATACCTACTCCACAAATGCTACCAGAGTTTTAACACTCATCAGTGATTCTTCACTTCTTTTTTTTGCCCATTTTAGTTTTCATGGTTCAAATCATAACCATCTCCTTGTAGAGCCTCTCAAGTGCCTACTTACCTCTCTGCCTCTCAGACCCACCTGGCAGAACTTCGGCACTGGTTGAGCACTGCTATCTTCCTTCTTTGTTCCTACATCTGAGCAATTCTGTATGGCGGGAGAAAAATCAATAGCCAGGCTGCTTGATTTTTATAACAAAGGAAATTATCTTCATATTTAAGTGCCTTAGGCACTTGGCACTGCATGACTGTATGTGTTTCCCTAGTAAACTGAACCACTGTCAAGGTAATTATTTTATACTCTCCCCCCTTACTTCACATCTTGCACACCTTTTCTTTACCCTCACTCTTACAGAGGACCTCATTTCTTACTTCATTAAGAAAATAGAGACAACAAGATGGGACCCCTCCAACTTCCCATTGTCAGACCCATAAAACCACCCCAGCATTAGTTTCTTTTTATTAATACAGAGAAAATGTACCAAAAAACTGGCTGGATCTGATTGCCTCCTCCTCCTGCTCTCTTCTGCATGTCCAACTCCCTCTCAGCAATGTTCCATGATGGAACCTTCCCACAGCTGCACATACCCTTCCAATTTCTAGAAAGCTTTGTTCTGAAGTGGGCTGCTATCTGTAATCCTTATCTCTGCTTTCCCATCCCACATTCACTGTGTCCCCACCCATCAGGCCTCCTCTGCTCACCATCTACACCACTTCTCTGCTGAAACTGCTTTTTCTAAGGTCCCCAAAGAGTTCCATGCTGTCAACCCAATGAATGCTATTCATTCTTTAGTTGACTCACTCACATGATGGCTCTGTTTTTTTTTTTTCCCATTCAGATTGTACCTCTTTAGAGAGACCTGCTCTGATGACACTAGTTGAGCTAAAATAGTTCTTCCCTCCCCCATAATGGTGCCATCACACCACTCTGCTTTATTGTCTTCATAGCACTTATTATCTGAATTTATCATGTTCATTTATTTGTTCATTTGTTGACTGTGTGTCTTATGTCCTCACCTAGAACAGTGCCTGGCACATCACAGATGCTCAATGAGGATTTGTTGAGTGACAGACACAATGCTGTATTTAGAATCTTCTCTTCTGTCCAACAACTAAGCTTTTGTTAACTGTGTGAAGTTTATATGCCTACTCTCTCTAATATTGGTCTAGCTGTCTAGTCCCTCAAAGGAGCATTCCTGGTGGACCCCTTATTCCGGGACAGGTCTGAATCCATGTAGGATGAGTTTTATTTTGAGCATGTTCTTCCCATCTTTCTCCTCCCCCCTTTCTTTCCATGCATCCATACCATTCTGGCCATGCCCTTCGAGTCTCTCATTTTTCTTTTTCAATATGATCCTCAGTTTTAAAACCTCCTTCTTCCTAAATTCTAATTACAGGTTGCTTTGTTGGTAGTGATTGGTGGACATCTTTGAGTCAGTTTGGGAAGGTTGCAGTCCTACACTTGCTCTCTAAGTCTGGAAAACTTCCCTGTTTGGGGCCAGCTAGATAAGTTTCAGAACTTGTCTCTAGTCTTCCAAATCCTAAGTGTCTGGGTCAAAGTCATTTGCAGACTCGACTTTTTTCATGTAGTTACTAAGCAACTGTGGTCACCTGGTAAAGTATAGTGATAGTGAACACTAGAAGGAATGTCCAACATATATGTTTTTCAAGGGTGGGTTTGGCCAATGTGACAGGGCAAAGCATCACCAGTGCAAAAAGAATATGCAATATAAAAAGTCACCAACTTCTAGCCAGACAATGTTATTCTCCATTCTCTTATTGTTAAACAAATATGAAAACAAAACAAAGCTCACAAAGGGTATTATTGAGAAACATTTTGGATTCTAATCTTATCTTTTCTTCAAGTGGTCATAAATTCCTTAGAACCAAGATTTAATGATAATAAAAATATTGCTATATATACACAGGTATAATCATCTCCCTGAAACCTGGACTCAGCCTGGATGTATGATAGAAACCCAAGGCCCAGACAGGGCAATCAAGTGCCATTGCCTATTCAATTTCAACCCCTGCTTTGACCATACCCATTAAATGAGCCATATCCAGGGCAATCATTTAGTTTACCATCCAGACTGGAGTACTATTAATAATTATTCTGGGATAACATGAACAAAACAGGGATGTCCTCAGAAAATGGGAACATGTAGTCATTCCAACCATAAGCTCTTTTGATGACTATGGACCAGTCCAGTCCTTACAAGTCAAATGGAGACCCTGGCCCCTGCAGCTATAACTCATTGCTGTCCTTGGTCCACAGGCTTGAAGGTGTACAGGCACTGTTAGACATGAGTTTGGGACTTACTTGTTATAAGTGCTTTTAAATTATCTCATAAGTTTGTGATAACACTAACCATATCCTTTCTGGTGTTTTCTACCCCACCTTCTGCAGAATAAAGAGGGCCCTTGATATACGTCTTTGAGGAAACAGGAACTGAAGACAGACTTCTATGAACAAACTTCCCTTTCTCCAGCCCAAGCACTGTTTAATTCCATATATAGTTTGCTATAGCAAGTAAAATTGAGTCCTTTACAGAGAGCATCTTTTTTGCAATGCACTTGCAATTTTGAGCAGAAGCAAAACATGTGTGTGAATATATATATACATATATATATATATATATGTATATATATATATATATGTCACATGAAAAGGTAAATTTCTTAGAGAAAGGTTATTATGTTTATTCCAAAAGCAAACCAATCACTACTTTGTTAATGCTTATATTCCAATAAAATTTTTAAAAGGCAGGGACACTGGAGTGTTCTCCCTCTTTTACAATGACTCCTGTGAGCTGATCCTGGTTATTCTCCTTTACTGGAGGCCCTGAGGCTGGCCCTAGTGAAGGGCATCAGCATTGGTCTCTGTATTGGCTTTAAGTTACGAGCAGTCAACCATGAGAAAAAAGCTATGAATAATGAGAGTACAACACATGTTTGGAATTAAGGAAGCTTTTTCTTGGCAACTCACAGAATTTATCTCATTTCACATATGCCTTCTACATGTACGAAGTCCTGGACTCCATAGGTGGGCTTGTCTTTGAAAGTCATCAATTCCTACCTCCCTTTTTAGTGTCAGCCTTGCGCTGAGCTGAGAGTGCAAACTCGTTACCTCCCATTGGAGAGATCTGACTGTTAAACGGTGTCTTCCTTTCATTGAATCAAAATCTGTCATCCCAAGTGACCAACTGTTCTTGTTTGCCCAGCAATGTCTTGGTTTGAACTAAAAATTCTGTGTCCTGGAGGACCCTTCAGTCCTGGGCAAACCAGGACAGTTGGTTGCTCCATCTTTAGTGGCCATCTGTTGGCCCTCAGCTCCATCTTGACCTATGCAAAGAAATGCTATGATTTCCATCAGATGATATCCATTTTGACACATTTCAGGTAGATTTCTCTAGCTCCAAAAATCTCAGCTGGCATAGTTTTAAATACTGTAATTTCTACATGATCTCCTCAGAATGTGTTGTCCTCTGTTGGGGACAGCTTACCATTTCTATCTTGATGTTACCATAGAGGAGAGGAATTTTACTTTGCTCTCCATGCATCCAAGGGTGAGGGATGGGGTAGGACAATGGTGGATAAGAACACTTTTGTTGTTTTTCTATCTGCTTTTCTTTTTATTCCACTCAGAGGAAGAGGTGCAGCTAACCTGATTGCTGAGAACCATAACTTTTGGGCCAAGGTTCTCACAATGACCAGGATTCCTTTACCTCACAGGTAATAAAGAAAGTCTATCATTTTCACTGCCAGTCTCAGCCTCACAGATCATGTAAAAGAGCTGACTTTCCTCCTTCCCTGTTCTTGCTTTCAGGAAGTGAGCAAGCCATGTCTTCTAGAGGCAGCTAAAAATGCCTTGATTTTGCTTTAATTTCCAATTTCTCTGCTTTCCGGGTGAGTAGGTCAGATCAGTCATGCCCTATAAAACATGGCTCTTTTTAATTTAGAGTGGATGAGAGGGAAGAGGCCCATCACTTCCTCCCACTTTTCTAGAGATCCCAACACATGTTATAACAATTAATTAGTCTAATTCTTTTGTTTCTCCTCTGGCTTAATTCCTCACATCTTGTCTTCATCCTTTGCAACAGTGATGAAAAAGAGGAGCGAATCCTCAAACCTAAAGCCCGTTTAAGCTAGAATTTAAGGCTTGGTGCCCAGAAATTAGTGTAATAATGTACATGGGACAATTTTTTTTTGTTATAGACGTAGCACTTCTTTAACCTATAATCACCACAGTTATTTTACTGACTTTATTTTAGATTCCTAGTTTTCTTAGTGATGACTGAAATCCCTGATAAGGAGTGCATTTGTCCCCACACTTCTGCACTGGTTTTTTTGTACCAAAGTCCAAAGGTTCGACAACCTCTGTACCTGACATTCACTTTGAACTCACTGTTGTGAGCCTCCTGTCCCCCAGTATGCCAGAGCAAACACTGACATTAAGGTTACCGATGATTTTCTGGTGGACAATGATCTTTTTCCCTGGCCCTCTGCCTTATCTCTTGCCCTGGGTGACCTCCTTCAATCTGAGGGGCTTTATCTACCACCTAGATATTCATGACTCTCAAATCTATACCCATAGCCCAGACCTCCTCATTCCCGAACTCCATATTCAGGTAACCCAATTACCTATAAGGTAGCTCTATCTGGATGTCCTATCTGCATTTCAAATTCAACATTGAGCAATCAAATTCATTATCTTGGTGTAGGATTCTGATTTCACTCCAGCAGTCCCAATTTCAGAGACTGGCAACACTATCCACCTAAACTCCCAAGCCAAAAACCTGAGTACTGTTCTTAATTCTACTTTCTCTCTCTCTCTCCCTCTTTAACCTTCAGTTTATACCGTTAATCCCACCTCCCAAATATTGTTTTTCATCTCTTTCTTGCTCTTTGGTCTCATTGTCACTAGCTTACTGTGCCCTTTCTCGTTGGTATTGCTTCAGTAGCTGCCAAACCGCCCTCCCTCCCTCTAGTCCTACCCACCCTCATTCTCCACACTGTTGCCAGAGTAACCTTTCTAAAAGGGAAATCATATGTCACGTACCTGCTTTTAAAATCCTTGAATGAGCTCCCATATTCTTCAGAATAAAGATCAAACTTTTAGTTTAACACAGAATGTCCTTCACGGCTTGTCTCCTCACCTTGCCTTTGCCTCATTTCCTGCTATGCTCCCCACCGCTGGCCCTCATTCCTGTTCAGCAACATGCAGGTTCCTGAGTACATTATGCTACTCCACGCTGCAATGCTGTTTCCACACACCACTCCCTCTGCCTGGAATACCATTCCTCCCCTTCCCCCATCAAGCCTCAGCCCACTTGTCCTTCAGGATCATATCAGGGGTCACACTCTCTAGAAGTCTCTCCAGACTCCATTATCAGCCAGTTTCATTTTCAATGCTCCTGTTGCAATCTAACTAAAACTTGTGTCTGAATGAATGGTCATTTCGAAATTTCACTGAAATGGTGCAAAGGAAGACCTATGGGTGGAGTGTACAATTTTCTATAGAAAGCCCCTCTATCTGCACCATTTTATCTACACCATTAACAAAAACATATGAATGATCAATGTCCAAAGCTGTACACTATAGAATGCATGGTTATAAAATATCCTGGAATATTTTCAAAGGAGGACTTGCCAATTGCCTGTCACAATCATGGAGAGTTCTTAGTAGTTTGCTCAAGAAACATCTGGTTTGGCAAAACTGAGCAACAGAGCTTCCCAGTGAAACTGCCAAGGTCCTAAGTAACCACATGAATGATTTGTTAGATGGACTTACTGAATATAAACTAATTGAACCAGGGAATAGCGGCCAAAAATAGTGATTTTTACCTTCAGAATTATTGGTCATAACCTATTCTTTCTAACAATCATTAGACAGCTGAACCAATTAATTGTCTATTGCTGCTATTAGTTCATGACAATGAAACTATGTCCTCAGCATAGAGGAGGTATAGTTTTCGTTCTGTGGTGAAAAATGTGCTTCAAATCATCCTAAAGAGGTTTTATTTTGAGTATAACTTTAAAAGAAATTTGGATTATGATTTGATGATATAGGAAGCTGTCTACAGACCCCAAGTCTCATGGTGGTGCTAAAGAGAAGATTTTAAATAAGAATTACCAGCCTGGGGACCTCCAGCTTAACCCATAATTACTTCTGGTCTGCAGAATTAAAGGCCAAAGACAGTCAAAAATCTTTCATTTATACAAAAATGATGGCTCACGTGGCCAATATTGCGATATACTTTTGTCTTGACAAATGTCTTCACAAGATGATTAGAGATTAAGGTTCTGCAGTGAGAAAGAGGATGCTACAGATTCTCAGCTCTGCACTTGCTCTTTTAGCCTAAGAGTTAGAATTAAATCATCACTAGGGTTA
The DNA here is from genome assembly GCF_002288905.1 of Enhydra lutris kenyoni. NCBI lineage: Eukaryota > Metazoa > Chordata > Mammalia > Carnivora > Mustelidae > Enhydra > Enhydra lutris. The sequence continues at coordinate 14,735,086 of NW_019154101.1, forward strand.
TATGGAGTGTCTAATAACAAATGTGGTTGTGATTGTGGAGAAGTAAAGTATTGTTTATTTTTAAAGTGAGATAATATTTCACACCCAACCAGCTAGTGTCATGCCTAGACTTAATAAAGACCAACACATAAATTCTCAAGAATTGGAAACCATCAATGAGAACAAATTCATTTCTTTCTTTTTTTTTTTAAGATTTTTTTATTTATTCATTTGACAGATAGAGATCACAAGTAGGTAGAGAGACAGGCAGAGAGAGAGGAGGAAGCAGGCTCCCCACTGAGCAGAGAGCCCGATATAGGGCTCGATCCCAGGACCCTGGGATCATGACCTGAGCCGAAGGCAGAGGCTTTAAACCACTGAGCCACCCAGGCGCCCCAACAAATTCATTTCTTAAAGATGGATTATAAAACAGAAAAATAATTCTCCTGTATATTCAATGGGATCTGGACTCCCAAAGGCTATATTAGATCCATACCACAGATAAATTCATCCCCAAATTATGTCTAAATGTTTAATGTTTAATTAAATTAATAAATTTCAAAAAAAAGTTGTGTCAAAAGTTGTAACAAAAATTCTTACCAAAGAATATTAATGAAAAAGTAAAATATTTAAGTGAAAAGTTTAACAAAAGTCTATGTAGTTTGATTTTTTTTTTTTTAGATTTTATTTATTTATTTGACAGGAGAGCAAGAGAGCACAAGCAGGGAGCAGTAGGCAGAGGGAGAGAGAAGCAGGTTCCCTGCTGATCAAGGAGCCCAACGTGGTAGGCTCGATCCCAGGACCCTGGAATCATGACCTGAGCCAAAGGCAAATGCCTAACCTTATCTGAGCCACCCAGGTGCCCCTATTTAGTTTGATCTTAATAAAAAAAATGCATATGGGGCACCTGCATGGCTCAGTTGGTTAAGCATCTGACTCTTGATTTTGGCTCAGGTCATGATCTCAGGGTTGTGAGATTGAAGCCTGAATTAGGCTCTGTGCTCAGAGCAGAGTCTGCTTGAGATTCTCCCTTTCCTTCTCTCTCTACCCTTCCCCCCTGTTCTCTCTCTCTCTCTCTCTCAAATAAATAAATAAAATCTTTTAAAAAACTTGCATAGATATATCTATGAAAACATTGGAGAAATATTCACAAAAAATTTTATTTTCAAGAATTAAAATGAGGGGAAATGTTTAAAACAATCTGACCACATTTCAAAATCCATCCTAAGGAGTATGGTAAGCAGGTTATGGGCAAAGTGTGCTATAGATCTCCAAAGATGAGTATAGGAAGCATATTTCCTTAGTCTTCTCAGATGCAATGTCAGTTTCTCTTTTGGGCCATTTTTAATGAGGAGTTTTCTACGTGAGTTGGAACAGCTACTCCTAGAAGAATGGCACAGGAGAGATCGCTCCCCTCTGCCACACAGATCCTGGTAGAGCATGGTACATTGTGGATAATCAGGCTGCACAGAGCAGTCTTCAACTGTACTGCGATTGTTTATCTGTATTCTCCTCTATACAGTTGTGCTCATTATCTCTAGATGAGCATGTGTCTGGAGAAGTGCAGAACTGCTGACTCCTACACAGAAACCCCCACGCAGAAATGGCTGCCATTTCCATGGGGCAAAGGGCACTGGCATTGGTTTCGGGAGGTGAAGTAATGTGTTTTCCCTTGTTGGTAATGGTAATGGGGTAAGTGGACACGAGGAAGAAAGGGCAGCCACCCCAGATGTCACTGCATGTGTGTGCATAAGCACGTGCAACTGTGTGTGCGTGTGTGTGCCCTGTGGGTACACTCACCATATGAAGATGAACAGTCTGTAGGATTAAAAGGCTTGAGTATTGGGATAGGAGAAGGGAGGCTTTTTCATTTCTGATGGCTTTTCCATTCGATGATGGGCTCATTTGAGCCTCTTTGTGTCTCTAGAAGTCAGGCAGACAGGTAGCAGAGCTGGCCTAGGGTTAAGTCCTGATAATCCTGAGTGAGCCAAGGAGTGGGGTGTGTATGTATGTGTGGGCGTGTGTGTTTCCAGATTTTACTGTGGGAATCCCTTGCTAACAAGCCTTAAATAGGACACCTACTAGGGATTCTAGTCCAGTATCCTTTATAGATATGCATGAGGAAAAAAAGTTGGGAAACACACATTCAGCTGGCAGAAAATTCCTTTCCTTTGCCCATTCAGACATGGTTGAAGAGCTGTCTGTACAGTCCAGTACTTACAGCACTCGAGGCTGCAGCTTTGAAGCTTTGCCTCATTTCAGCTCTTCAGAGAGGAGCTGATTTTTATAAGAACAGAAAATGTATTCTTGAGGCCAAGCTTCCCTTTTTCTTCCTTAAGGTTTCTTGAAAAGACTTAAGAAGGTTAAGCAATTACTATGTGACCATATACTGACAGTCATAACACTGTTTAGAGTAAATGAGGAAGTCTTTATGAAAACACCGGGATGCATATACAGTGGTTTCTGCGTGAATCAAATTGTATGCTTTCAAAACATAATTGATATTCTTAGGTGGGGTGGTGGCTTGGTCCCGTCAGAATACTGAATGGTCTGGTGCCCGCCTGTAAGGGATAATGATTAAATCAAAAGAAATGACACCAGCAGAGGAGGACAAATAATCCATATTAAAATTTGGGTTTGGGAATTATTTATAACATTGAAATTCAAAAGGAATTTCTAGGGTGCACATATAAGCACACACAGATGATTTATCTCAGCATCTATTGGAAACTTTGCTTTTTCACTGGTTTAGGAAAACAGTAATTCTTAAGTGGAATTGTGTATCTCTGTTAGGAAGATTATGATAATTTGCCTGGTCTTGGAAATAGTATGAATAAGAAAAGAGCACAATTCATAAATAGAGGCCCTCTTTCTCCCCTCTTACTTTTTCTTAGCATATATTTTTAAAAAGGAACTATTTTGAAAAATAAAATGGATACAATTTATTGTAGGAGAATCTTTCTTTTTGAGTTTACAGTTCCTCTGGGAAGAAATGCAAAATTCTTTTAGCTATTGGAAAGCACTGGAGTGTGAGGACAGAACTTAAATAATATTCAGCGTTCAGTCAGGGAGGGGGTTTGCGATGTCCCTTGTGTGCCATAGTAAGAACAAATACACAAATACTTATGTGACATTGGGCTGTCTTCCTCTAAATGTTTTTGTTCTGTCAGTCTTGTGAAAGAAAAAAAAAACCTGTAACTCATAAAAACCACATTTCTACATTTCATTTCAAGTACAAGTTTTGTTCCGGAGACATATTCAAAGTGGAGAATAGGACCAAATATGTTTTATGTTCCCATTCATCTTTAAAATAGCCTCTCGACACTGTTAACTTGCGACCGGACAATTACTTGGCACATAACCCATGCAGACACCAACCTTGACAGAATTAGAGGAACTCCTACTCCAAGGATGAAGTGTTCTTGAACAATTCATTGGAAGCATTTGGTACAAACGTGCTCTTTTCTTACACCTCATGCATGCCACCCTTCTTGCCTGCCCATTTTCATGGGTTATAAATGGTTTTGTTTGTGTCATGTTTCCTGTTTTATTTCCATAAGTATCCCTGCCCCATGACTGAGATCAGTGGGACAGATAGGGAAGCATTCCTCACATGTGTAATTCAGGTCTCTTGAGAGAATTTTTCTTGTGTTTTTAGAGGGTGCTTACATGGCATTAACAATAACCTACATCATTCTTCAAATGTCATAAACATAAAAAAAAAGGCTTTATTTAGCTCACTTGTCTCTTCTTGCTTAACAAAATAAATCCTTTGAGCATGGATTATTGATAAGAAGAACAGCACCAATTCTGGCCCAATGCTGGGCCTTAACTTATGCTCAGTGATGACTGAGTGAATGACTTGCTCTTTGGGGAGACTGTTAGGTGTCATTGTGATCCTTAAGGGAGGAGATAGAGACACACTTCTCAAAACACACACACACACACACACACACACACACACACACACACACAATTTACATGCTTAAGATAAACATATAAAGAACCAGGCATGCAATCTTAAATCTGTCCTGACAAGCATCATGCTCTTAAATTCTCCTTCCCAACTTTCTGCCAAAGAAAACATACACATAGGTTCTCACACCCTGTCTCTGTGACATTGTGTCCAGGACATTCTGGGGCTCAATATCTTCAGCTCACTCTCTTGGTCTTATCTGGTTTCATTCTTTTAGACTTCAACTTCTAAAGATCCCATTTTGCTATCTGGCCTTAACCCTGATGCTTCACACCTTCACACCTTCCCTTGCTTTCCAGAATGTCCACATGTGATACTGTGATATATATATATATATATATTTAAACCAAATATATATATATATATATATATATATATATATATATATATATATATATATTTGGTCTTAGACTTATCAAAAAGAAAAGAGAAACACACAAATAAATAAAATCATGAATGAAAGAGGAGAGATCACAACCAACACCAAAGAACTACAAACAATTATAAGAACATATAATGAGCAACTATACCCCAGCAAATTTAACAATCTGGAAGAAATGGATGCATTCCTAGAGACATATAAACTACCAAACCTGAACCATGAAGAAATAGAAAACCTGAACAGACCCATAACCAGTAAGGAGATAGAAGCAGTTATCACAAATCTCCCAACAAACAACAGCCCAGGGACAGACATCTTCCCAGGGAAATTCTAACAAACATTTAAAGAAGAATTAATACCTATTCTCCTGAAATTGTTCCAAGATGTAGAAATGGAAAGGAAAACTTCCAAACTCATTTTATTAGGCCAGCATTACCTTGATCCCAAAACCAGACAAAGACCCCATCAAAAAGGAGAATTATAGACCAATATCCTTGATGAACACAGATGTGAAAATTCTCACCAAAATACTAGCCAATAAGATCCAACAGTACATTAAAAGGATTATTCACCACGACCAAGTGGGATTTATTCCTGGGCTGCAAGGTAGGTTCAACATCTACAAATCAATCAATGTGATACAATACATTAATAAAAGAAAGAACAAGAACCATATGATACTCTCAATAGATGCTAAAAAAGCATTTGACAAAGTACAGCATCCTTTCTTGATGAAAACTCTTCACAGTGTAGGGATAGAAAGTACATACATCAATATCATCAAAGCCATCTATGAAAAATCCACAGCGAATATCATACTTAGTGGGGGAAAATAGAGCTTTTCCACTAAGGTCAGGAACATGGCAGGGATGTCCATTACCACCATTGCTATTCAACATAGTACTAGAAGCCCTAGCCTCAGCAATCAGACAACAAAAAGAAATAAAAGGCATCCTAATCGGCAAAGAAGAAGTCAAACTCTCACTCTTGCAGATGATATGATACTTTATGTGGAAAACCCAAAAGACTCCACTCCAAAACTGCTAGAACTCATCCAGGAATTCAGTAAAGTATCAGGATATAAAATCAATGCACAGAAATCAGTTGCATTTCTATACACCAACAGGAAGACAGAAGAAAGAGAAATTAAGGAGTTAATCCCATTTACAATTGCACCCAAAACCATAAGATACCTAGGAATAAACCTAACCAAAGTGACAAAGAATTTGTACTCAGAAAACTATAAAGTACTCATGAAAGAAATTTAGGAGGACACAAATAAATGGAAAAACGTTCCATGCTCATGGATTGGAAGAACAAATATTGTGAAAATGTCTATGCTACCTAAAGCAATCTATATGTCTAATGCAATCCCTATCAAAATACCATCAATTCTTTTTTTCAAAGAAATGGAATAATCCTAAAGTTTATATGGAACCAGAAAAGACCCTGAATAGCCAGAGGAATGTTGAAAAAGAAAGCCAAAGGTGGTGGCATCACAATTCCAGACTTCAAGCCCCATTATAAAGCTGTCATCATCAATGTCATCACCATCACCAAGCTGTTTTCACCAACAGTATGGTACTGGTACAAAAACAGACACATAAATCAATAGAACAGATAGAGAGCCCAGAAATAGACCCTCAACTCTATGATCAACTAACCTTCGACAAAGCCGGAAAGAATGTCCAATGGAAAAAAGACAGTCTCTTCATCGGATGGTGTTGGGAAAATTGAACAGCCACATGCAGAGAAATGAAACTGGACCATTTCCTTACACCACACACAAAAATAGACTCAAAATGGATGAAGGACCTCCATGTGAGACAGGAATCCATCCAAATCCTTGAGGAGAACACAGGCAGCAACCTCTTTGACCTCAGCCGCAGTGACTTCTTCCTAGAAACATCGCCAAGGGCAAGGGAAGCAAGGGCAAAAATGAACTATTAGAACTCCATCAAGAACAAAAGCTTTTGCACAGCAAAAGAAACAGTCAACAAAACCAAAAGACAACTGACAGAATGTGAGAAGATATTTGCAAAGGACATATCAGATAAAGGGCTCATATCCAAAATCTATAAAGAATTTATCAAACTCAACACCCAAAGAACAAATAATCCAATCAAGAAATGGGCAGAAGACATGAACAGACATTCCTGCAAAGAAGACATCCAGATGGCCAACAGACATATGAAAAAGTGCTCTGTGTCCCTCGGTATCAGGGAAATACAAATCAAAACCACAAGGAGATACCACCTCACACCAGTCAGAATGGCTAAAATTATCAAGTAAGGAAACGACAGATGCTGGTGAGGATGTGGAGAAAGAGGAACCGTCCTACACTGTTGGTGCAAATGCAAGCTGGTGCAGCCACTCTAGAAAGCAGCATGAAGTTTCCTCAAAAAGTTGAAAATAGAGCTACCCTACGACCCAGCAATTGTATTACTGGGTATTTACCCTAAAGATACAAACATAGTGATCCGAAGGGGCACATGCACCTTAATGCTTAGAGCAGCAATGTCCACAATAGCCAAACTATGGGAAGAACCTAGATGTCCATCAACATGAATGGATAAAGAAGATGGGACACATATATATGCAATGGAATACTATGCAGCCACCAAAAGAAATGAAATCTTGCCATTTGCAACGACATGGATGGAACTAGAGTGTATTATGTCGAGCGAAATAAGTCAATCAGAGAAAGACAATTATCATATGATCTCCCTGATATGAGGAATTTGAGAGGCAGAGTCAGAAGTGAGGTTTGGGGGGTAGGAAAGGAAAAAATGAAACAAGATGAGATTGGGAGGGAGACAAACCATAAGAGACTCTTAAGTCTCACAAAACAAACTGAGGGTTGCTAGGGGGAGGAGGGGTGTGGAGAGGGTGGTTGAGTTATGGACTTTGGGTAGGATATGTGATATGGTGAGTGCTGTGAAGTGTGTAAGCCTGACGATTCACAGACCTATACCCCTGGGGCAAATAATACATTATATGTTAATAAAAATAATTAATAATATATATAATATATATATAAATAATTAATAATATATATATGGTCTTTTCCCTGTTTCTGGCACAGAGCTCCTAAAACCTTTGGAGTTTTCCCTAAGTCAAATAATACAATATATGTATTATACAAATAATACATTATATTTATTAACAATTAGTTAATAATAATTAATTATATAATCATTATATATAATTATTATATATCATTATATATTATTAATATAATAATAATATTTAATAATTGTTAATAATTTATCGATTATTTATCAATTAATATTATTAATAACAATTAATAATATCAATATATTATTAATATATTATTAATATATAATAATTATATATTAATAATCATTAATTAATTAATGATTAATAAAGATAATTAATGCATTGTATGTTAATAAACATTATAGGTTAATACATTATATTATTACAATGTAATATATTATAATACATTATATGTTAACAAAAATAATTTTATATATATGTGTGTGTGTGTATATATATGTGTGTGTGTATATATATATATTTGGTCTTTTCCCTGTTTCTGACACAGAGCTCCTAAAACCTTTGGAGTTTCCTAAGTGAAGAGAGCTTGACAGATAGTGGCAGAATGGAGTTGAATTGTAGGACACCCAGCTGGTGTCCAAGAATTGTTTGATGGTGGTGGGAAAAGTGCAGATACATTGGAACTGGTCAGAATTGTATCATATCTAGGATGCTTGCTCCTCCTTGCTCATATGACTGGCTTCCTTGGAAAACCTACATATTGCTCTGCGTCAGAATTTACTTTTCTGTGTTCTTCATTCAGCCACAGCCCCAAGGGACTATGCCTAGGGTCAGAGCTAAGGGAAGGGGTATTAGAGAAGATAAAATTTTTTTTCCTCTTATCTCCTTTGTTCCAATCATGGCCATAGGTATCTGTAAGCATTTTCTGGGTATCCGAAGGGAAAGAGATTTAGAGAAAGGAGCTTTCTTGCTCATTTACTTAGGACCCATTTTTTTTTAAATATTTTATTTATTTATTTATTTGACAGAGAGAGAGAGAGAGAGAGAGAGATCACAAGTAGGCAGAGAGAGGAGGAAGCAGGCTCCCTGCTGAGCATAGAGCCCTATGCAGGCCTCGATCCCAGGACCCTGAGATCATGACCTGAGCTGAAGGCAGAGGCTTAACCCACTGAGCCACCCAGGCGCCCAGGACCCATTTTTTTAAGTCTTCTTTCTTTTTACTCTATAAAGTACAACACTCGACACGATATCCTGCATTTGTCTTTTATTATCACCCACTCAAATGTAGCCTCTACATGTCAGTGACAATTTCAGAAAGATTGAACAAAGGTGCTGCTCCCCATTTGCCTTTAATGGCCTTCCATCATGCTCAGCTTTCTCAACAAGGATGTGGCCACCAAATTACCATCCTCAGGGGAAGCGAACATCAGGAGAGGAACTTGAGAAAGCCCATCCATTCATAGCAACCATGTTCTTGAGTGCTCTCCCTTTGCCACATCTTCTGGTGGTGTACATGGCACTGTTATGCTCCTGGGAGAGGCACAGATGGTTGGAGGTCAGAATCAGACAAACCAGCACAGAAAGCACGCAGAGTCCTTACAGAAGTGGGGCTCAAAGATTCACAACATTTTAAAGTCGCAGTGAGTTAGTGATTGAGATTCTATTGCCACAAAGATTATCAAATGAGAGTGTCTTGCTGCACAGTGTTATAATAAGCAGAAATCTTTTGAATGTATTGGGCAGACTTCAACATAAATGATGAGAGTGGGGTCACTGCTCTGCAAGAAATCTTCGCTTGGAATTGGAGAATTGTTAAATTATTATACAGTTCAGATAGGTATTGAATCCATTCATTTTTGCAGTACAAAAACACCAAAAAAAAAAAAAAAAGCCCATTAATGCCTTCCTAAAGACTTTCACTAGTACCAATTTTAACCAAGGTGAAATATATTTAATTGTGTGATCTAAGGTTTCAGATCAATTTTGCTGAGGGAAGACCTTTCTGAAGAGTAATTGTTTGTTTGAAACTTTTAGATAATTCAGAACGTATTTTATTATGATTTTAAAGGGGTCATCTTTTTTTTTTTAACCTTACCCATGGCACAGAAGACATTAACATTCCCATGCAGCCTTAGTAATGCTCAGTTTTTCGTGGGAGAGGCATACTTATACATAATGCAGTTCATTCTCTCATCTCTATTAGTAGGGATTGCTTAGCATATTGAAACTGCAGGAGAATTATGAGTTGATGTAACTCAAATGGAGGATAGACCCTGGCCAAGTGGGCTGACTTAGTGTAGCAGCATAATCTCCACGTCGGTGTCTACCCTTTAAATCACTGCTAATCACTGTGTGCACAGCCCTGCTGGTCCATTAACAAGAAAATAAACAGAAATAGTTGAAAACACTGATGTTTGATTGATTCACTATGAATTTTTAAAAATAATTTTTTAAAGATTTTATTTATTTATTTGAGAGAGAGAGAGCACGAGAAGGTGGAGGGTCAGAGGGAGAAACAGACTCCCCGCCGAGCAGGGAACCTGATGCGGGACTCGATCCCAGTACTCCAGGATCATGACCTGAGCTGAAGGCAGTCTCTTAACCAACAGAGCCACCCAGGCGTCCTGACTATGAATTTCTTGGGCACTTGCTATATGCCAGAGCTGTCCTAGGCCCTAGGTATGGAGCAGTATAATTAAACAGATAAGTTTCTGCACTCAGGAACTTGTGAAACAACACAACCAGATGAATCAAAACCAGGATCAAAACAAACCATAGGTTTGCTCTAAGTATTTTTGTACTTGGCTTTTTTTTCTTAAATGAACTGTTGGTTCCCCACCCAAATGTTGGCTCCGACCATTTGGCATTTGGGCAGAACACCATGTTTAATGATTTTTACATTCCCCTCCAGATATTTGCAGTCTTTGCTCACCTCATGTCCTCCAGTTTCGCTCTTCCCTTTGACTTCTGCTTTTCCCATTACTTCAAGCTGGGACTTCATGCTGGTGACCTTGGCCCTAGGAAACCTGCCCATTTCCACCTCCTCATGCCCTGGCAGCCTGAGAGGCCAAGAAATCTTCTGGAGCTGCCGGCATGGCGATGGCATCTGCGATCACAGAGGCTGAGTGGACGTGATATGGATTGTTTCTACTTCTATGATCTCAGGTAAGGAATGATGTGGAAACTTTTTTTGGGGATTGCAGCTGAAAACTCATCATGACAGATTTTCAAATATAATGAGATGATGATCATAAATTGGGAGAACAACATCTGAGAATCCTTCACGTGCCCTCCTGACCATTTCGTTTCTTAGAAGTGAAGAGGGGACCTGCTGTTCTGAACCAAGTTCTGATGAATAAAGGAAGATGAGCAGCTGAGGAGGAAGTGACTGTGTTGGGATATATGTAACAGCCAGAGGAGGAGAGAACCCTAACTTCTAGGGGGAGGTAGATTTTTCAAAAAGCATAATTCCCGAATCCCAGACTCTGGAAGAGCCCAAGAGGTACAAGCGACTATCAAAAAAAAGAAAAAAGAAATCCGACAGACCTGTGAGAAATGGTTCTTATGAGGGATAAAATTTAGTTATCCAAAGAAATAGGGAGGTCTCAGGTGAGTGCATATTTCAGAAGGATGGGCTCCCAGCATCAGGACCCGCAGAACACAATTCCACTCTTGGAATCTGAAGTGAGTGTAAATAACTAGTAGTTGTCTTTCCTTCTCACTTTCCTTCTCACCTTCCGTTTCCCTTGTTTGCTTTTTAATATTTCCTCTGTCTTTTGGTTTCCTTTTGCCTGTGAATTCATTTTTGTGTTTCAATTAATCTCTTTCTTTCATTCCTGGAATTTCTTCTTGCAGATTCTCTTCTTGGATTTCAAGCTACACTCACACAGGATCTCTTGCCCCTCACAGACCTGGTGTGCTCCTGGTCCTATACTTTCACCCCCTGCTTTCTTTTCCCTTTCCTTAGCCCCCTCCATGCCTTCCCATCTCCCAGTTACCATGGCCAGAGAGCCTTCATCAAGACTGTACCTCCAGGTTGGGTGGGGGCTAAGAAGCCCATGAACTTTATAGAGTGATGCTTCTTCCTTCCCTTCAATTCCCGTCATTCCCAGCCCTTCTTTTTTTGACATTAATAGCAGAATGCTTACTTGAAAATCAGAAGATAAATTCAAGACTGAATTAATTCACTTAACAAAGTACAGAGGGATCAGGGTCCCTTTAAGTAGCATCTTCTCAAGTGTTTGTTTACAGATCATTAAATACTTAACTTAGTGAGAAACTAAACGCTGAAATGTTCCAAACCACTGCTGATTAAATAGCAATCTGGAATTAAGATAAGGCAAATCTAAAATTAAAACAACAACAACAACAACAACAAAAACATTCGAAAGGTTCACGTTATCAGATAAGAAGCTGAAATACTTGACTCTCTAGTTCAATAGGAGACACAAGGCCAGCCCAGATCTTGCTTTTTCTGCTTACCGAGATCTGATGTCAGTTTCTGTATCCTTCAGATACCTGTGCTGCTTGTATTACTGGAGATCTCTCCAGGTAAGGAGACAATTGCTCCATTCTCAGCCTGGCCCCCTATTCCCTTCCATCTCTACCCCAGTCTCCCTTGGCCAGAACACTGAAGACTGATGGAAGGGATCCTGCCAAAAATGAATATTCCTATAGTGACTAAAAATGCAAGAATCAAATCAGCAGGTCTAAAACTCATCATGATAAAAATGCTAAAGGTAATAGAAAAGGACATTCAAACCCATAGTTCTAATTAAATGATCAGGATGGGATAAAGGCTTGATGGAGTAGGGATGGGTGGTATAAGGCTAAAGGATTGAAAGAATATCCCTACTAAACTTTGATTTCAACTCTTTTTTACGAGAATGATCTTCAAACTAAAAAGAGTAGAACAAATATAGTTTACAAAGGAACAGAAACCCGAGATAGGGAAGCAACAGTGAGAAAACACTTAGCTCCCTTAAAGGAGGTCAAGTCTCTGGGCAAAGTGCATTCTAACAACTGAAGTGTGTACGGGTGTGATCATGAAACTACTCTTGTTAATTCTGGAGAATTTAGGAAGAGAAGTATGCAAAGTTCAAGATGGGCATATATCATTAATTATTAATAAGGAGAGAAAGTGGATTTCAGATACTGAAGACTAATTTAAAGGCAAATTTGAAATCAAGATTTAGAAGGAGAAGTGATGACCCCTAGCCACAGCGCGGATTTAGGAAATAACTCATTTTCTTCTTCTTTTGTGAGTATTTCATCTCTTTTTATGAACGTTACTTGACAATATGACATAATTCACTTTGTTGATTCATGCATTCAATAAATGGGTCCATTATTAAGTGCTCACCTGGCTCTGAGGTCAGGTATGGGAGGTCAGAGTTAATCAGATCCCAACTCTGACCTTAAGAACTCACAGTCTATCTGGGAACATAAGGAACCTAGAAGCAGGAAGAGATCTGGGCATTACAATGAGTGTGATCTTTGGGTTGTGTTGCATTTGAGGTCTCCAAGTTGGGACATCTAGTTGTTCTTTGGAGGTGTCTGGAGGTCCAGAGAGCTCTTGTCTGGCAAGGTAGATAGGTGGTAAGTAATGCTGTGGCCCGAAGTGAGAAGATGTGAAGGTGAATTGTGGGGCACACTTGAAAGGCAGGTAGTGGCAGCGAAGGACCAGTTAAAGAGACTGAGACAGAACCCTCAGGAAGGTAAAAGGAACATCATGAAAGGGGGGCTATGTGAAAGCCAAAAGAGGTTACAGAAGAGCCAAAAGAGAAATGTTCCAAAAAGAAAAAATACAGGGACTAGAAACATGAGACACGTAAAGTCGATCACTTTTGGAATTTGATCATTGATATACTTAGAAAGGCCACTTTAGTGGAGTGGTGGGGACAGAAGCCAACTGCAGAAATCTAAAGAGTAATGAGATAAGAGGAAATGGAGAGAGGAGAAGGAGATTGTTATGGGCTTTGCTATAAAGGTTAGAGTGGGAGACAGGGTAGAGGGAGGAACTTTTTTTTATGAAGATAGAGTAAACACAGACTCTATTGAATATTTAGGCATTGTGCTGAGTGCTTGACCTACATTATCTCACTTAATCTTCATTACCATCTATAGAGGTGGGTATTATCATGCCCAGTTTATAGATTAAAATACTGAGGCTTAGGGATGGTAAGTCATGTGACCTCAGCACACAAAAAAGGAAGCGGCAGGGATTAAAACTCAAATTTCCCTGGCTATAAAGTCCTGTTTTTACTCAGTATGCTGACCAGTGGTTCTCAGACATTGGTGTGCATGTGAATCACTTAGAGGGCTGGTTAAAACAGATTATTTGGTCTTAGTCCCCAAATTTCTGATTCAGTAGGTTTGGAGTGGGGCCTGAGGATGTGCCTGTCTAGCTTCTTCCCAGGTGGTGCTCATGCTGCTAGTCCAAGGACCAGACATAAGAACCACTGGAACTTAGAAATGCAAATTTTTGGGCCCCAGAGACCCATGATGTAACAAGACTTCCAGGAGATTCTGATGCCTGCTAAACTTTGAGAGCCACTGTGCCAGGCTAAGGAAGAGGTGGAAAACAAAGAGAGAGGAACAATGATGCTTTATGAGACCTAGAGGAGATTGGAAGTACTGGGAATCATCATGGCATAGGTAGAAGGAGCAGCCCTTGGCAGAAGGAGTAGCTGTAACTTCGAAGTGGGAGGAAAAGGAGGGAGGAGGTAAGCATGTGTGCAGAGGCAGCTGAGTGTGTGAGATGGGAGTGGAGAGTGGAAAATCAGGGCCAGGACTATGATTTTCAGTGTTTCAAGCCTTTACCAGACATTTGACATTACTGTTCTTTTTTAAAATAATTTAAAAAAATTTTTTAATAAACATATAATGTGTTATTAGCCCCAGGGGTACAGGTCTGTGAATTGTCAGGCTTACATACTTCACAGCACTCACCATAGCACATACCCTCCCCAATGCCCATAACCCCACCACCCTGTCCCTACCCACCTCCCCACAGCAACCCTCAGTTTGTTTTGTGAGATTAAGAGTCTCTTATGGTTTGTCTCCCTCCCCATCCCAACTTGTTTCATTTATTCTTTTCCTACTCCCCAAGCCCCCCATGTTGCATCTCTACTTCCTCATATCAGGGAGATCATATTATAGTTTGACATCACCTTTTTTGATGCTTTTGTACAAAGGTGAAGAAATGGGGGCTCGCTAAGTATGTCTTCAGTGGTTTTGAAGCTGGCTATCTCCTAGAGGAAGGTTTTTAGGGATGTGCCAGAGGGTTCAATAGAACTTATAATAAACCAGCAGCAAAGCATGGAAAGCACACTCATCAAATCTGAGGATGACACGAAGCTGGGAGCAACAACTAATTACTCGGATGACAGAGTCAAGATTCAAAAAAAGATACTGACAGGCTGGACTGGTGGGCCAAAAGAAACAAGATTAAATTTAATAGGTACAAGTATAACTTTCTGCACTTAAATTTAAATGTATCAACCTCACCAGTAGAGGGGAAACTTCCAGAACCTGAGTCCAGTGGTTTAGGCAGCTCAGCATTGTACTGATTCCAGAACAAAATAGTTGCTTTGTTTCTTATGCCAGATTCTTTCTTCGTATCTTGCCTCTGGTAACATGCCACTTCCTCTCATTTCCTGCTGCTGGGTACACCCCAATACCACAGAAATTAAATAACTGTAGAGATTTTTAATGAAGTTGCATTTTGAAGGAGTGAGAGCTTAAGTCTCGATTTATGTATAATTGCTCACAAAAATAAGATTCTATACTCGCACTGCACTATAAAATGTATGAAGTACTTTAATGTACTTTTTTCCCCATTTAAATGTGATCATAATCCTGGAGATAGATATTGCCATCTTCATTTCACAGCGGAGAATACTGAAGCTCAAGATGGTGAAATGACTTGCCTAGAGCCACACAACTTCTAACTGGTAGGAAGGAGAGCAAAACTCGGGACTTCTGACGCCAGCTACCCTCACAGCTCACAGCTCACCTGTTAATCCGCTTGTAATGAAGACTCAAGTTGTTTCTCAAGTTTTAACTTTCCCTAAATATATATATTTGGGAAAGTGTCAAGTAGATAATGGCACCAATACGCGAAACAAAAAGGACGGCAAGGCATCGAGAAGCCAATTTTAAGTATATATGTCAGGGTCATTTTCATTGTTAAAGGCATCAGCAACTACTTTGCCACTTCAGCTAAATGACTTAAACAGATAAGTGTCCTAAGGAAGCACAAGAAATGCGGCTTACTCCAGTGCTGAGACATCATTCCCACTTAGGTCATCCCTGTTTATGCGCTCATTAGTTCATGCTTGGATTTCTGCATCCTTTGTCGGCTGGTCCATCTAGTTCCATTCTCCTTTTAGCTGTAGTGTATCCAGCACCACCGGGCAGGTCAGAGCCTCTCTGAAACACTGCTTTTCCTATTGCTACAAATAGTAGAACCAAAGGCCTTTGCTGGCTTCCACTTGCCTGAAACATCAAGTTGAAACTATTTTCACGGTGTGTAGTGGCCTTCCTAATCTGACCATATCCTTCCTGACAAACCTGTTCCTCATACAGACCAGTCTCCTCCCTCTGTTTCATTGATGCTAGTTGTTCCTCATGCTCTCTGAACTCGCCAGATCTAATTCACTTCTTTGCACACTTCTAGTGTCTACCATGGGTCATGGCCTGTGCTCTCAGCCCTGCATACTTGAGAGAATAATGTTATAGTGCCTGATTTAGCTAGAGAAAGCATTTGCTATGTAAAACAAGTAACCATGAGGGAAAGAGAAGTTCTCAAGCATGAGCTGAAAAAATTTCTTTAGAAAGAGCATAGTAATTGGGCAATTAAGACCCACTCTAATAAGGAATTCTGACAAAGAAAGGCTATTGTACAAAATTTATGAAAATGGTGATTTTATAAAAATCATGGAGTCTCTTACTTTTAGATTTGCAAGGGATACAGAAAGTCAATTATTTTAAATGAGAAATATAGGACTTGGTGTTAAAATCTCATTTCTAACATTTATCAATTTGTTAACTTGGGTCAACGGTTTGCCCTTCCCAAGCCTCATTTTCCTTATCTCTGGAGTAGAAATAATGATTCTTATGTCTATATGTATGGTAGTCAAGAGGATTAAGTGAAGTGGATTACATAAGTGTGGCCAAAATTTACTACACAGTGTGGTGCTTCATAAAGGGAGCTACTGTAATACATGAGACATGTTAGTTTTGGATGAGATTATAGTGTTTTTCTTGGAACATAGACCCTGAGCACCCTAAATCTGTCTTTTTCTTTAAGAGATACCTATACAAAATAAAGAATTCAAGGAGTAAACACTTAAGATTACTGCCTTCAAAGTCAATGTGCAGGCCTTCCTAGGGGAGTCCTAAGTCCTTCCTCTCAGGCACTGAGGATTAAGAAAGAGGCACTTTCCTCAAAATGGGCAAATCCTTCACCTCCTGAAGACCTAGCACATTTTATGTCCAATCTATCCCCTCCTGGGCCAGTTGTGTAAGAACAGGGTAATGTTCATCTCCTTGCTTTGTGAGAGAGCTTCTAACTTCCTCAAATCACACTGATAGTAACTTTGTCCCACAGACTCCAATGATCTGGAATGGAAGATAAAAAAACAAGAGAAAACAAAAGCGAAAAGAGACGAAGGGAGAGAAGGAGATGTGTGGACAGGGAGAGACAAGATTAGGAAGACAGAAGGGGTGGACTGTGGGGAGAAAAAAACAAAAGGAAAACCCAGCATCTTCTTCTGCTGACTCCATTTTTGGCAGGTCACATGCCAGCCCCAAAGTACTGTTTCCCTGCAGTTAGGCTGCTGTTCAGAACATACTTCTAGGTGTGTGTAGGCAGCCTTTCAGCCCTTTGGCCCTGTCCACAGCCCCTCGAGGGCACCATCCATCCTTCCTGGCCCTTCCTCCCTCACTATCTTGTCCCATTCACTTCCTGGGCAAGCTGCCTCAGCACTTGGCCTTGTGCTTCAGGGAGGGGCCTCAGCTCTCAGAGACAGACTCGGAGCACATCAGCCAGAGCAGGAGAATGCTGGGTGGGGTGCCCTACGCACTTGGAGATATGGATACAATTGGATTTGATGAACTTTTCTTTAGGAGAACTGGGAGATGTCCAGGAGATGCTTAATTTCAGGAGATTTGCTGAATGAAGCCTCCCCTTGAACCACTGGAGGCAGTGGGGCCCTGTTGACACCTTGATTTCAGATTTCTGACCTCCAGAACTGTGGAAGAATACACTTCCTTGGTTTTAAGCTCACAGGTGATGGCAGCCACAGAAAGCTAGTCCAGTGCCCAAAGTCGTCTCACTAGAGATACACCTCCCAGCGCAATCTCGATCAAATGCTCTTTCTCTCATACCCAAGGGTGAACACTCTTCACTTATCTGAAGACTGACACAGAATGACAGAATTTGGAATTAAAAGGGAGATCTTAGAGCTAGTCCAGCTGTTTTACACATGAGGAAACTGAAGTCCTCTGCTTGAGGCTGATGAATAAAATCCTGGCCAAGAAAAGGTGAGCACCAGGTCTCTGCAGCCCCATCTCAGTGCCCCCATGCTGCCTCCTTGTAAGGATCAAGGCTGTATATTCCATCTTTCTGTTCCATACATTCCCCAATCAATCATGTACTGACCACAGCCAATGGACATTCTTCTAGGTACTACAGGCATGACAAAAATATATCTTCCTTACAATATATTTTAGCATGTGTGTGAGTGTATGTGTGTTGGGAGGGAATGGCAGGAGTGAGAGAAAACAGAACACAACTCAAAACACAGTGCTTAAAATATTATGAAGAAGCATCTAAGCCCAAAGCATGGTTGCCCTCAGAGTAAGTGCTCAGATCATTGTATGTTAATATTTATTGATTTAAGTTCTTTCCTCCCACTCCCAAATCCTGAGGAAACTCCAAGGTCCTTTGTAACTCTAGGAAGCTATATTCTTCAGCTCCAGGCTCCTAGCAACACATCTTTCATGCATGACTGTGGTTTCTCAAGAATGATCTCCTTCAAAACAATATTTATATTACATCTTAAAAACGTAGTACTGACATTTTAAAGTCCAAAGACAGATGTAGTCTCCTTAGACCCACCCATTAGATCAACAATAATCAAATTCTCAATGTGGAAATCATGTCACACACATGCTTAATAAAATAATGCTCTTAAAAAGACTGCACAATAAGTAGAAACATTCTGAATCATATTTACATATTCCTAGGCATTCCACTTGATTTTAAGTTTTTTTTTTTAATAGTCGTTAAATATTCCCTCACATATTATGGTTTATATTTAATCACTTTTTTTTCAAAGGTTTTATTTATTTATTTGAGAGACAGAGATCACAAGTAGGCAGAGAGGCAGGCAGAAAGAGAGGGGGAGGCAGGCCCCTCACTGAGCAGAGAGCCCCATGCGGGGCTTGATGCCAGGATCCCGGGATCATGACCTGAGCCGAAGGCAGAGGCCCCAACACATTGAGCCGTCCAGGCGCCCCTATATTTAATCACTCTAAAACTTCAGTTATGCTTTAGGTATCTTGCTAACTGAACACACAATATTCCAGCTTTCTTAACACCGCTTCTAACAAAATTATCGGTTATCCTACTTTTACTTGTAATTAGCACACTTCAAATTTTTTAACTATCAGTTACATTAGTATATTTAGTAGAATTTCATTTTAATCCACTAAAAGGCCATTAAAATTACTTGGACAGGGAGCTGATTATATTTCCTACCTGTACAAATCATGGGATGCCAGAAATGTTAGAGACACCAGGCTGGGGATACATAACTTTAAATGCTTAAATGAAAATTGAATATCGAGTTAATTTCTGATTACCTGGATGGCTGCCAGCTTTTGGACAATATTACATTTAAACATTTAATAGAGTTTTATGATGTACTACTAAAACATCTTCTATTTTGTAGACTGTAAGCACCATGAGACAAGGACTAAATTATTAATATCTATCTGTATGACTTCAAAGCATTACTTGACCTCGTTGTGTCTTAGTTTCCTAAACTGTAACATTGGAATAACAGTAGTATGTACTTCAGAAACATTCAGTAAAGACAAAATGACATAATTACGTAGAGGAGATGGACACAGAACACTGGCAATTGGCATAAGGTCTTTATTGGCATGTCTACTTGACATGCTTTTCCCAATGACCTGGATATAGGAGGTGCTTAATAAATGTTTGTAAATGAATACATACAGAGAGAAGCATTTGCTGAGACCACAACCCTAAGAAGATGGCTTATACACACATTTACAAACATGCTTCTTTATCTTAATGCAGCAGATGCATTTTTTTCCCCCCAGTCCACTGCCTGGTTTTTTAGACTCTTGGTAGTTAAGGGACAGGATCAGGACAATTTCACAAATTAACTCCGTAATCTCTTAACCACTTTCAGGGCAAAAGTGTCCAGGAAGTGCAGTTTACTGGCTACTCTTCCATCTGCTGATTTAGGCTCCCTCTACATCTTTCCATGCCCCTGCAGGACTCACTGTGAGAATGTTAGTGGTCTAGGATTAAAATAAAAATTGCTAGCAGTTATTGAGTATATGTAATGTTCCAGGCACTCTATTAAGTGTTTTACATGCTTTATCACATCATATTCAACCTTTGTGGCAAAAAAAGAGGGAAGTATTATTACTTTCACCTCTTTATAGAAGAGGAAACAGAGTTTAGGAAGTGTGTGCGACTTGCCCAAGATCATATAATTAAAAGTTTGCAATGGACGGTCTTCAACCCACTCACTCTGAGCCACTGCAATTCACCTTCCTATTGCGAGTGTCTTGCCCATGAATGGTTGCCCATGATCTTACTGGGATCTCTCCCAAACTTTCTCTCCCTGTTTAAAGAGTCAGGAGCTGGTTGGGTGTTATTAGATATCTAGGGGTAGCTGCGAATACACTTAGGATTACTGTCTCCATTTCTGTCAGTGTGGCTAACTACTTTTCCCGTAAGAAAGAAAGTGAGATGGACAGGTGCCCAAGGGGAGTATTGGATTCAAATACCTTAGTTCTTTGGTGTGTGATTAAAAGCATTCTTATCACAGTTTAGAAGATAGAGTGAGTACCTCAAGTTCAGGAAACTGTAACAAAGCTATTGTGTGGAAAGTGGCCTTAAATCTCTCTCAGAGCAGCATTTTTGCTGCCTCTTCCTCTCCCTATCCAGAGGGACTGGCTATTTGGAGGAATAGGAGAGATAGGAATCAGGTAGTGTTTATACATGGGGCTGAAATGGGGTCCGTGACAATGCCATCACAGCAGGAAAATTGTGGAAACAGAATCCTAAGGCTGATCAAGAAAGAACAGCTTGTGGTAGATGTGTACTCTTAATAAGACTGGCTAGAAAACCTGGATGAAACACAAAAATCATCAGTATGGTCTAGGAAGTGAAATCAGTACTAATTGGTATTAGGTTCTTTTAACTCAAAATGCATGTTATAATCTCTAGGGATACAAGAAAGTATATCTAAGAAGCTAACAAAGGAAAAGAAATGGAATTATAAAACAAATATTGGATCTATCCAAAGAAAAACAAAAAAGAAAGGGAAGAAAAAGAGGTAAAATAAATAAAAAATAAATGAGTATATGATAGCTACAAATTTAAGTATTTAAGTATCTATAATAAATGAAACTGATCTAAATTCTCCAATTAAAAGACAAAAATAAAAGAAGACAGAAATTGTTAGATGTATAAGAAAAAAAAAAGACCAAAGACCATTATTTTTTTTTAATTAAAAAAATTTTTTTATTACCATATAATGTATTATTAGCCCTAGGGGTACAGGTCTGTGAATTGCCAGGTTTACACACTTCACAGCCAAAGACCATTATTTACAAGAGACGTAACGTAGATATAAGTAAAAGAAGTAAAAGTAAAAGAAGGCAAAAAGACATTGGTGTATTAGCTTGCTATTACTGCTGTAGCCAATTATCAAAAACATGGCTTAAAACAGCAAAAGTTTTGGAGGCAAGAAGTCTGAAATGGATCTTATGGGGCTAAAATCAAAGCATCAGCAGGGGTACGTTCCTTCTGGAGGCTCTGGGGAGAATCTGTTTCTTGCCTTTTGCAGCTTCTATAGGCCACCTGCGTTCCTTGCCTGTGGCACATTGCAGCAAACCCATCATTCCAACCTCTGCTTCTATTGTCACATTTCTTTCTTTCACAGTAATTGACATGTATGAAACGCTGCCCTCAACAATGTAACCACACATACTGTTTTCAAGCGTATATGGGGCATTTATCAAAACTGATCATATGATGTATCATAAAATAAATCTCAACACATTTGAATGAACTGAAATCATTGACAATATGGTATGTGATCACATTGTAATTAAGCTTGAAATCAATAATATAACTAAAAAAAATCTCCAAATGTTTGAGAATAACTCATGTGTCAAGAAGGATGTAACAAGAGCCATTAGAAATATTTTGAAGGATTCAAAAAAATATTTTGAACATAAAAGATGGCATCTTAAATCTTGCGAGATCTAACTAAACTTGTGCTGAGGTGAATTTATAGCAAAATGTGCTTTATTATAAAAGAAATTCTGAAAGTCAATTACCTAAGTATCTATCACCAAAGTTGGAAGAAAAAGGAAATTAAACCCAAAGAAAATAGAAAGATTAAAATAACATAGATAAAACTAGATATTAATGAAATAAAATAGAGCAAATCACTAAAATCAGGATTTGGTTCTTTGAAAAAGATTAATAAAATTAATAGACCTAAATAAGATTGATCAAGGAATAAAAGAGTACAAATTTCCAGAGGTAGGATGAAAGAGAAAACATAACTACATTTCCTATAGGTATCTAAAATATAGTTAGAAGATATTAAAGCAATAATATATTATTACTGTATTTGATATACATATGAAATGGACAAAATCATTGAAATTCAGTTTCCAAAAAATTACACAAAAAGATACAAAAATATAAATAGTTCTACATCTATTTGTAAATAAACATCTTCCCAAGGAAAAATCTCTAGATTCAGAGGCTTTGTCTATGAAGGTGTTGAAACATTTAAAGAAGAAATAACGAGTCTTAAGAATCTTTTCCACAAAATAGAATGAGAAGGAACACCTTCCAACTTGTTTTATGAAGCTAGTATAACTTTGATAACCAAATGGAACAAAGATATTACCAAAATAGAGGCCAATCTCTCTCAAGAATATAGATGCAAAAAGTCTACAAAAAATACTAGCAATTGAACCAGTAATGTAAATAAAAGGATAATATATTATAATAAATAGGGTTTATTCCAGGAAGGCAAGGTGGTTTCACACTAAAATAACCAATGTAATAAACCACATTAGTAGAATAATGAAAAAAAATCATACAATTATCTTAATAGATGCAGAAAAAGTGTTTGATTAAATTTACCAGTGATTTATGCTTACAAATAAAACTCTTAGGAATCTAGGACTAGAGGGGAACTGCCTTTATCTGATAAGTGACATTGGCAAAACATGTGGTGCCTTTCCCACTCTATGGTGAAATACTGAAAATTCCCTTGAGATTAAATTGATGCAAAAATTATGTTATTGTCTCTTCCATTAAACCTTATACTGACATTTTTAGCCAGAGCAATAAAGCAAGAAAAAAGTATTAATATGAGAAAGGATGAAATAGAACTGCCTTTTTCTTCAGATGACATAGAAACCCAAAAGTTATAGAAATACAAAAGAATCTATAATCAAACAACTTAGATGAGTGGTGCCTGGGTGGCTCAGTTGGTTAAACGTCTTTGGCTCAGGTCATGATCCCAGGGTCCTGGGACTGAGCCCTGCATCAGTAGGGAGTCTTACGTTTCTCCCTCTGCTGCTCCCCTTGCTTGTGCTCGCTCGCTCTCTCAAATAAATAAATAAATAAATAAATAAATAAATAAAATCTTAAAAAAAAAAAAACACCTTAGATGAAAGGGTAAATTTAACTAGGTCTCTAGATAAAAAGTGAATATACAAATTCAATTGTATTTCTCTATACAAGCAACAAAATATTTGAAATAAAATAATAAAATATATGATGTATTTACAGCAACACCAGAAGACATCAGAAGCCTAGAATTAAATTTAATGAAAGATGCACAAAGACTTTATACAGAAATATACAAAACCATGAGAGAAATGAAAACAGACTTAAATGAAAACTTACTCATGTTTGTGGATTAGAAGATTCAATATTGTAAAGATGTTGGTTCTCTATAATTATCAATAGATTCAATGAAAACCCAATCAAAATTCTAGGAAAATATTTTTTCTAAAAATTAAAAAGTTGAATCTTAATTATGTATGGAAATGCATAGGTCCAAAAATAGTTAAGGTAGTACTGAAGAAGAAAAAACCTGGGAGACTTACACTAGCAAATTTTAATATTTACTATGAAGTTACAGTAATTAAGGCAATATTGTATTATCTGGGGGATAAACAAATAGATCAAATGAAAGAAAGTCCAGAAATAAACCTATCAATACATGGTTACCTGCTATATGACAATGTTAACAGAGTAGGGAAGAGAGAGAAGAATGTTTAATAAATGGAATGGTTCAGTTGGATATCAATTTGGAAAAACGTGAACCTGAGTCTTACCTAATGTCACAAAAATAAAATCCAGATGGATTGTATATCTAAGTGTAAAAGGTAAAACAGTAAAACTCACAGGAGATAACAAAGGAGAATATATTTATGACTTTGGAGTAGGCAGAGAGTTCTTAAAGAGGACACAAGAAGCACTAGTCATAAAGGGAAAGATTGGAATTCATTAAAATAAACAGCTCCTCAGAAAAACACACAGTTAAGAGAGTGAAAGGCCAGTCACTGTGAGAGCATATATTTGGAATAGATATATTTAATAAGAAAATGATGGGTAACCTAATTTAAAAATGTGCATAGACTTAGCATGCATTTGAAAACAGGATATCCAAATGGCCAGTCAACAATGGACAAATAAATTGTAGAATATTAGTAAAATCTAATAGTTTATACAAAATGAGAGTACATGAATAACTGTTGTATATATATTGTATGCATTTGTATATGTATGACACATTTCATAAGCAGACGAAATAAAGTGTGAACTGTTTGAGTTCATTTATATAAAGTTCACAACCAGGCAAAAGTTATGGATGATAACGGATGTCAGAGTAGTAGTTAACCTTTGGGGAGGCACATTGGGAAGGAGGGAGCACAGGGCAGGATTCTGAAGTGCTGGTAATATTCTACTCCTTGATCTTGGTGCTAATTACACAGATGTTTCACTTTGTGAAAACCGAGCTGGATGCTTAGAATTTGTTTCTTTTGTCTATGTACATGTTACATTATAACAAAAAGAAAACTTGAAAAAAAAATGAAATGATGTAACACCTGGACGTGAAGCTGAACTTAGACTAAATATTGATAATATGTTTTGGGGACAATATAGGTAATCTGAATATTGTCTAGATATTAGAAGACATTAAAATGTTTATTCATTTTTTGAGGTGTGATGGTGTTGGGGTCGTTAAGGAGAGCATTTTAGTTTCTATTAGAGGTAAGCTGAAGTGGTTAGGAATAAAGGGCCATGATGTTTGCAATGTACATTCAAATGGTTCAGTAAAACAAATATATACACATATATAAATATATTCTTAGGTATATCAGTATACACACTGATAAAGCAAATATGGTAAAATGTTAACAAAAACATTAACAACTTTCATTTAGGCAGTGACGATACTTATGATCAATGTACCAGTCTTTCCACTCTTTTTTGTGTTTAAAATATTTATCATAATACATTTTGGGGAAAAGTCTTAAAGTATCAGTTAGTGTTTGGCTACATGTGATTTGTGGGCTTAGAGTCACGTGCAATGGCTATGCCTGGCCAGAATGATGTGGAGTGTTGACTTCTGTGTCCTCCTGATCTTTCCAGCTCATTTTGCACTCCCAGGAGTCAGGAGGCAAGGCCCAGGCCAGCTGCTGCCTCGCTTGGTGACTCACGCTACCAGATGTCAGGTGTCCCTTCCCTGCTTCATACTCGGCAACTTCTCCGTTTTCTTGTCCTTCTCTCCTTGGACACTGCCTTCCTTCCCTCCAACCCCTGCTCATGACACCATACAGGGTCCAACTCCATTGTTTTGGAACCAGGAAAAGGGAAACAAAGAAATCAAATAAATATATCACACTAATGTTATCACCTCAGAGGAGACTCTGAGCAGAATTAAGACAATTCCTCTATAGCCAGCAAGCACCACAGCAAGAGCTGGGCTCTCCACACCTGTGAAACACTCCACATGTAAATATTTTCAAATTGCCTTATTAAAGAGAAGAGGAAACCCAGGCAGAGTCATACATCGTCCACATGTATTAGATCAAGAGAATGAGAGTGGGAAAGGTCAGATACCTCTTTAAAGGAGAGAATATCCCTATTACTTATAAAGGGCAGAACAAAGATTACTCGGGCAGGGAGAGAGATTCTAGCAGGCTGCCTCTGGAAAATTAACGGAGTGCAAGGTGCAAGAGGACAAAACCCTGGAACGTGTGAAAGTGGGGTGGAAAAAGGAAGAAAGATTTCGGAACTGCTCTTCTGTACTATGCGGGCCAGAGGTCGTCCCTGCAAGTACATGATTGTTTCCTCGTCCTAATGCCCCTTATGTACACGATTGAGAAACAGCAGTAAAGAAAGTTTGCCCAACAAAAACATTTTGATGTCTGCCCCTCACTCAGTTTTAACAATTTCAAGATGGACTCCGGGGCCAGAATGTCTGGATTTGTAATTCAGGCTCCACTGCTTACTTATTAATGATAGGACCTTGGGCAAGTCATTGACCCTTGCTGTGTCCCCATTTTCTTATTGATAAAACAAGAGTATTATTAGGATGTACTTCATCAGTTGCTTTTAGTGTTAAATTAGTTAATATGTGTTAAATGTTTAGAACGCCACCTGGAACAGATCAAGAGCCGTCCCTTGTAGACCATGATGGTGGTGATGGTATTGATAAGGAGGGAGAAGCAGGAGGAAAAAGAGCAGCTAGAGGAAGAGGACAACTTTATAGGCATCATCTTCCTTTCAATCCTCTTTTCTTAACTATTTCTATTTCAGCCTCTAACCCTAAATCTGAGAGTCACTGTTGACTATTTTCTTTAAGATTCCCAGAACTCAATCGGTTGACACATTCTGTTGATTTGATCTTCTTATGTTTCTCATATCTCTTACTTCATTTGATCATCAAGGCCTTCACTTTGAGTTTGCCTCTAACCTGAGAAATTGCCAATGACTTCTTGGTCTTATTGTCTCCCCAGGTCCATCCACTCTATTATACGTCTACTATACCACTGACTTGGGTGATGTCAGAACCTGTTTAAAATCTTTCAGTGGCTGCTCACTGTCTGTCTGGAAACAAAGTCTTTAATCTAGAATTTGGGACTGTTGGAAATTCTGACCTGCATTTCTAGACTTATTGTTATTCAGTTTACAGATAGGCTCTAAAAGCTCCTTTCAAGCTAGAGTCTAACAGGTACCCGAAACATTCTCAGTTTCAGACTGTGCTACTTTTAGCTATATGGTCCTGGGCAATGAACCACAGTTTCAGTTTCCTCTTGTAAAATGCAGGCAATAATGGACTCCACAGTTTGGTTGCGATGATTAGAAGCCTTCACACGTGTAGAGAAGTTAGCCCGGTGCCTACCATGAAGTGAGTCCTCTGTAAATGCCAGTCTGATGATGATGATGAGTGCTATTATCCACGCTGTCCTTTTACAGACACTTTCCTCACCTCTGTTTCCTTTTCACAAAACATTAGCTATCCTCCAAACCTTGTCTTTTCTCAAATCTGCCCAATTCATAAAGTGTTTTTTCATTCCTTCCAACCAGATATCTTCTTTCTCTCCTCTGAACTCTCAGGTGTTCCCCTTTCTTTTGGAACAAAACCTTTTTCCTGCAGCCTCCCTGTCTCAAGAGCCACAACACAAATCCCCAAACAATTAACCAGTGAAGGGAAAGACCACTGCTTTACTTGTGTTTACTTTGTGTTCCCTGCATGATCCCCCATGATCACATCCAAGATCCTCAAATGCCCCTTTAATGGACAATTTAAGTGTAATCAATTAGTAAGCTTAGTTGATAAGCCAAGTTTGCTGGGTTACCTGTCATAACTCCCAGAAATCCTGCATTTTGATATGATAGCATAGAATTGAATATTAACCACTTCCTAAAGCCCCTAGCTCCCATAGGGGACGACTTCATAGGAAAGTCCATCCTTAGGACTACCATAAAAGTGTGATATCCAAAACTTTTTGGAAAGAGTTTCACATTCTGTATTTCCGTGTTAAGAAATACAGATCAAAGTAATCAAGATGAGATATCAGAACTTTGCTGATACTCCTTTATGCATATTGGGGGTGGTGGAAGGATTGCATTTTAATTTTTTTAGTGTTTCAGCTGTAAAGCTCTCAGTCGATCCTGTTTTCTTCCCTTTCCCCAAAAGGAACTTTGCTTACGCTTACCTTTTTCTTCTCTTTACTCTTCTGCACTTGTGTTTTACGTGGGTGGAAATGTTTTCGCAACCTCAGAAACTTCGCTGGTGTCATCTGAATCTGGCCCCCATACGCAGAGGGCAGCGAGAGATGGAGGAAGGAGGCAGCCACTCCAGACTGGTAGGTGGTCGCCTTAACAAGCCAGGGAGCTCCGGTGTGGGGCTTGTCCTGCGCGCCCGCAGCTGGAGTAGACCTCTGCACCTGCCCGCCAGAATCTAACGAATTGACCTCGAGGCCGCACGAGGGGGCGGAGTATTGGAAGGGGTCATCGGGAGAACTTGACCGCTTGTTGACTGGAGAGCTGGGTCTGCGCAATCGGAAGCTCGTCACGCCCCTCTCCGCTTGCACGTTCTGTCCACCATTCCTAGGGTGGGACCCCTTTCCATGGACACAGCTTAGAGAGAGCGCCGGGTTGCTGAGACCGTCTGTGCCGTGGGTAAACTTGGAAGATTCTGGCGGGTAGATGAGGAGACCTACTGGAGTTGTCGCCGCGCGGGACAAAGCTCGTGTGGAAGCTCCGTTTAAACCTGCCACCCACCCATCTGGGAAGTGGCTGCTGTTTTTTCCATCTCTCCCTGCCCTCTGTGTGTGGAGGTCAGTTTGAGAACCAAAAGAGAACTGTAAGGAATCAAGAGGGAGTCCCTCATTCCCTACTATGTTACTTTCCCGTCTGTGCACTCCGAAAAGTTTTAGCGGCCCAGAGGGGCTGATTCCAGGCTCCGGGTGAAAAGCAACAGCCTTCCGCAAGCCAGCACGTGGGCGGTTTCTCTCAATGGGCTGTTAAACCCGGACACTGGGTTCCCTGCAGCTCTCTTAAGCAAACCAGACCACTTAGACAAGGTTTTGAAAAACCGAAACGGTAAGATAACGGAGGACATAAATTGTTTTCAGATTTATGTTGTTAATGACATTCTTCTATAGATTGTGTATCTAAGAATCCATGCCCCATAAACCGTTACCCAGTTTATGATTCGTGAGGACGAATCTGGATGAGCCTAAGGAAATGATTACAGATTCACGGGCTGGTGATGAGAAAGCTCTTCATGTTCCGACCAGTGGATTGCTCCTGTACTATCTACTGCAAAAGGGCCGGGTCACAGCACCTCTTACCTGGAGCTGCTCTACATTCAGGCTTGAAAATTGCTGACTTACACAGGTAATAGAATCTCTTTTAAAGATCTTTCTAATGTATTTACTTTCCAGACAGCCAAATACCAGGCTGCTAACAGATGAGTTGTTTGTACTTTAAAAGTTTACTGTTCCAGTTTAGGACATTGTTGATGGCGTTTTACATTCTCTTTGCTGTGCAATCAGCTGATTCATGCTGTATTCTGAAGGTTATGAGTCTCCATGTGATGTTAAGAACTATACATCTGAACCATTAAAGAAGTGTATAAAATGCAGTGTTGCTCAGTGGAAGTATATTAACCAGAAGTATTTCATTTTATGCCATGGCTCCAGCTATATTTGTAGCTTTGGAGCACTGATCGTTCTGCTTTCTTTTACTTTTGGAGTTATAGCTGTCTTCCATGTTGAAAAACATAGAGCAAGATAGCTACCAGAAGAACTCTTTATATTTATTATAAGTGTTTTTAGTTCGACTTAACAAATGCCACGGATTGCTAAGTTACTGCTATTTGTCAGGTTTTCTGCTAGATGCCGAAAGGGTACCAAGATGATTCCTGTAGAGTCCCTGCTCTTTAGGTGCTTATAAGTACACCCATAACTGTAATGCATGGTACAATGTGTTAGAGATTATTTGAAAAGTATAAAGCATTATAAAGATTCAAAAAAGGGAGAGATCATATTTGTTTCGGAGATCTGAAAAAACTGCACAAAAAATCTTTTGAGATGTGCAGCTGAAAGATAAACAGATGGAGCTTGTTTGGGGTAAAGGAAATCCAGGAAAGGGAAAATCATGGATTAGGCCATACAATCTGGGAAAGTGCGGAGTGCCTTTAAAAATCCTTGGGTCGTCATGGGGGCTTGTATAGGAGTAAGGGGGGCTGTGCCTACCTAAGATTCTTGCTCTTTTTTCCAGTATATTCCTAGAGAGTGACTACCCAACCAAAGGCAATATTTCCCAGATTCTCTTAGAAAAGAGGCAGATGTGATAGGTTATTCCTAGACCTCACCTTCCAGTTAGATCTTGATTGTGAAGGTGACCTTGAGTGCTTCATGCTGTGGTTGTGAGAGCCTCTGTCAGCTTGGATTCTGAATGAACAGAGGAGAGCACTGTCTTCCCTTGAATGCCCCAGGTGGGAACACTCAAGTGTACTTAGGAGAGCAAGAAAAATAATTCTTCAATATGTTTAGGGTTTTTTGGGTTTTCTTAAGGAAGCTGGAGTTTAATGTGGTAGTTAAAAGGGAAAAGTGGTCCTGGCCCTTGTTTTTGAGACAGCATGAGATTGTAGAAACAGCTCTAGGCTAAAAAAATGGATTTCATTTATTCATTTATTCACTTTTTCATTAATTCATTTAATATTTACTGAGACTTTTGTAGCCTGTCAAATCTTGAATTAAATGCTGGGAATACTGTGATTAATAATGCATAGTTCATGGCCTTATGAAGCTTACAGTGGAGTGCAGGAGAATTAAACAAAACAAAACAAAACAAAACACTGGGCTGTAATGATCCACTAGAATGCTTTAGATCAGCTGTATCAGTATCACTCAGGAGCTTGTTAGAAATGCAGAATCTCAGGCCCTACCCCAGACCAATCAAATCATAACCTGCATTTCAACAAGATTCTCAGGATACTTGCATGCACATTAAAATTTGAGAAGCATTGGTAAAATGGGTGCTTGATAGACATGCACGTGGGCAGTGGGAACCCAAAGGAAGCACAATCAGTCCAATCTTTAATTGAGACTTTTTAGGAATTTCCTAGACTAGCTGATGGCCAAACTGACTTTTGAGTAGCATGCTTAGTCATAACAATTGTGTGAATTTGGGTAAGTTATGTTCTATCATTTTTGGCTTTCTTCTCTGCAAAAATATGGATAATATTTCAAGGTTGTTTTGAGGCTCAAGACTTTCCAAGGTTGTTTTGTTCCCAAGGAGGCTCAAATGAGCAATATGTAAAAGTGCTTTGAGTACGCTAAAGCTGTATCAAAAAATGGGAAACTTACTTTTTCTGGCTCTACTTGGAATATAGGGAAACATTGTGTTCTTTGGTATAGTAATGTACTGTAGACAGTATTTAATAAGAAAAAATTATCCTGTATGGATATGTTTTGAGCATACGCAGAACTGAAAGGTAACTTTTTCCTCCTATGTATTGTGGAAGAGTATATAACATCTGAAAACTAGATCACGTATGTTGGTCAGATAGGATGTCTCCTGGGGTTGAAAACTGCATGCCCTTGGGGTTTGTGGGGTTTGGATTTTAACTATTTGTGTTCTTTTTTTTTTTTTTAAAGATTTTATTTATTTATTTGACAGAGATGACAAGTAGGCAGAGAGGCAGGCAGAGAGAAAAGGAAGCAGGCTCCCTGCTGAGCAGAGAACCTGACATGGGGCTCGATCCCAGGACCCTGGGATGATCACCTGAGCCGAAGGCAGAGGCTTTAACCCACTGAGCCACCCAGGCACCCCTAACTATTTGTGTTCTTGCACAGAGTGTTCCAAACATAGAGATAGTGGGGAGGGACTTTCTTTTGACTAGGACAAATGTTAATTCCTTGGCACAAACTGAAAAATCGAACCAAGTGAGTTTATTCAGAATTAATAGGACTGCAGAAGGTTAATGAAAAATAAAGAACAATAATTAATTATTTTAGTGATCCAGTAATAGTCTTCACATAGAATTTCCTCACTACCAACAAGTATTTTTAGTGTTTACCAGATTTCAGGAGAGGCTCTAGTCATGTATGGACCAGTCACACAAAATGACCTGTTCATAGATGTGCTTGTCTTTTTGCAAATATTTTTTTTCTTTGCCGGGGATAGTCTTATTTTTCTGGATCACCTGGGCTATTCAATGATTTTCCTGAAAACTCTAATTAGACATCATACTTGACAGTACAAAGCCTTTTTTGACCAATGCAGGCAAGTTGAGGCTTATCTTCCTCTATAGGCCCATTAAAAATACACTGAGGCGCACTCTGATCATTACTTCATGTGTCTGACTCACTTTCTTTCCCTAGCTTCTGGCATAGTGCCCAGTACATAGTAGGTCCTAAATAAATATTTGTTGAACGAACTTGAGAAAGGCTAGCAATTTTAAGAATGAATATATAAATAAAAGTTATACTAATATTGATAGAAGCTCAGTTACTTGTTGAAGTCACTTAGAAAGGGACTTCTGTCAAATAATAGTCTAAGAACATGTAAAAAGATGGTTATTTGTAGATTTTAGATATTCTATCTAAAACATGCTAAGATATTAATATACATGTAACATTATAAATACTGTAACCCAGAAATTCTACTTTTAGAAATTTATCCTAAGGAAATTAAGAATGGGCACCAAGGGGGTATACCTGAGTGGCTCAGTCAGTTAACAGAACTCTTGATTTTGACTCAGGTCATAATCCTAGGGTTGTGAGATTGAGCCCCGTGTGGCGCCCCAAACTCAATGTGGAGTCTGCTTGGGATTCTTCTCCTCTTCCCCTCCCCTGCTCTCTTTCTCTCTCAGAAATAAATAAATAAATCTTTTAAAAAATGTGTACAAAGATCTAACTACAAAGATGCTCATTTTATTCACTTTATAATAACAAAAAACTGTAGATGACCTAAATGACCAACAATTATGAATTAGTTAAATAAATTATGGTACAAAATAAAAAGTAAAAAGTGTAAAATATATTTACTAACTTAAAAAGATATTCATATTATTTCAGATATAAAAAGCAGGTTATGAAGTAGTATATTTACTAACTTGGCATTTTATTAAAAGGAAAAATTTGCATGCTTAAGGAAGTTTGGGAAGAAGTATTCATTAAAATGTTTATAGACACTTTCTCTGGTTGGTAAAATTATGGGTCATTTTGATTTTTGTTTTCTTCACCTAAATTATTTAATAACACTCACATATTAAGTAGATAATCAATGTTTAAATGATAAAAGGAATCATAAACATTTTTGGAACAAATCATCCCTCTGAAGGCTTCTTGAGAACCTCATATCTTTGAATGTTCCCTACATGCTATTCTTGCATGAGTTTTTCTCATCCTCTAGTGGGCTCCTCAGGTTGATACAGGCTGGTGAAGGGAGAGGATAGAATTAAAGATCAGGAAGAAAAGGAATCTAATTTACTCTTTCCATGTTGCCCAAGTTTATCTGCTGAGTTTGAACCATCAGAAGTGTTTTTGGGCTGGTTGGGTTATCCACTTGGATCACCGAAGGCAGGGCTTGAAGTGGAGAGTAAGATGCGAACCAGATGCTAAAGATGTTGATAAGTAAGGAGGTGTATAGTGCAGTTCTTTGATCTGATCAGGAGGAAAGGGAGAGGATTGAAGAGTAAAAACTCATGTTATTCAAAAGAACATGGCTTTTTTTTCTTTTTTTTCCGGGAAAGTGAGGGAGTATGTTTCTGGAAGTAACAATGAGGACTAAGACAGGCACCAACCACATCTGCAGGTCCTGAGATATATGAGGTGTGAGAAGATAAAGAGGTACCTCTTTAGGGGGCCACAGGGGATATGGAGTCCTGGAAAAGTCAGGTTTCATTTAAGACAATGGTGCCATTGGTATCAGACCCAGTAATCTTATACCTCAAGCTCAAGGGCCGTGGGTTTCCCACAGGTTGCTCAAGATGGATAAGACATGATTCCTGGCTTTAGGTAGCTTGTTCCAGCTAGGAAGCCACACTTGGCATACACAAAAACACCTGGAAAACATTCTGATGCTGAGCTATGGCAATTGGCTATTAGCCTTAGTCTTTAAAACCAGCCCAGCTGGATCTAAGGTTTTGAAGTCAGTCATCCTTTGAACAAATCCCTGCATCTAAGTCCTTCTCTCTTGGCTGGTATCTGATCCAGCAAGCTCAAATTCCATGCATGAGGAAGGAGTTACACTGTTAACTCTCAGTGCAGCAAGGATTCAGAGAAGGCAGATCTGAGTGGCAGGCAAGAGATAGAATGGGGATGCTACATGAGACTGACTTTGCCAGTTTTTAAGATGAATTAGGTTTAATTTCTAGACACTGGAAACAACACAAAGATATAACAGTGGGAATGAACATAATATGAATATTGTAATATTTTTGTATTGTAAAATTGTTTCTATTTTTCTTAGCCCATATTTTAAAATTAAGTTTATTGAGGTATAATTTATATTCAATAACATCCACCCTTTATAGTGTACAGTTCAAAGAGTTTTGTCAGTGTAGTCATGTACCGAATATCATGATCAAGATACAGAACAGCATTGTCCAATTAAAACATAGTATAAACTATATATGTAACTTTACATTCCTAGTAGCCAAATTAAAAAAGTAAGAAGAAACAGGTGAAATTTATTTTAATAATATATTTTGCTTAACTGTATATGTAAAAATATATCACATTTCAATATGTAATTGATATAAAAATTATTGACATAATTTACATTTTTCCATACAAAGTTTACAAAATCTGATGTGTCTTTTATACCTACAACACATCTCAATTCAGACTAGTCACACTTCAAATGCTAATAGCCTTATGTCTCTGATGTATTCAACAGTGTAGACATAGATTATCCCCCTTAGACCAAAAAGTTCTCTTGTACCCCTTTGCATTCAATCTGTTTTCCTCCAATTCTGACCTCTGACAGCTACTAATCTGTTTCCTGTCCCTACAGCATTAGTTAGGGTTCTCCAGAGAAACAGAACCAAAGGAATGTATCTACATCTGCCTATCTCTCTCTATCTCTATCTATCCAGAGAAATTTATTTTATTTTATTTTATTTTATTTTTAATTTTATTTTTAAATTTTATTTTTTATAAACATATAATATATTTTTATCCCCAGGGGTACAGGTCTGTGAATCGCCAGGTTTACACACTTCACAGCACTCACCATAGCACATACCCTCCCCAATGTCCATAATCCCACCCCCCCAACCCCCCTCCCCCATCAACCCTCAGTTTGTTTTGTGAGATTAAGAGTCACTTATGGTTTATCTCCCTCCCAATCCCATCTTGTTTCATTTACTCTTCTCCTACCCCCTTAACCCCCCATGTTGCATCTCCTCTCCCTCATATCAGGGAGATCATATGATAGTTGTCTTTCTCCGATTGACTTATTTCGCTAAGCATGATACCCTGTAGTTCCATCCATGTCGTCGCAAATGGCAAGATTTCATTTCTTTTGATGGCTGCATAGTATTCCATTGTGTATATATACCACATCTTCTTTATCCATTCGTCTGTTGGTGGACATCTAGGTTCTTTCCATAGTTTGGCTATTGTAGACATTGCTGCTATAAACATTCGGGTGCACGTGCCCCTTCGGATCACTACGTTTGTATCTTTAGGGTAAATACCCAGCAGTGCAATTGCTGGGTCATAGGGTAGTTCTATTTTCAACATTTTGAGGAACCTCCATGCTGTTTTCCAGAGTGGTTGCACCAGCTTGCATTCCCACCAACAGAGAAATTTATTTTAAAGAATTGGCTCAAGGGATTGTGGGGTTGGCAGGTCTAAAGTCTGGAGGGAAAACCTAGTACTGGAGACCTAGAGTTGATGTTTTGGCTCAGATATGACGATAATCTGAAGGCAGAATTCCTTACTCTCATAGGGACTTCAGGAGAGGTCTTCTTTTAAGGCCTTCAACTGATTAGATGAGGCCCACCCACAATATGGAGGATAATTTGTTTTAATCAGTCTACTGATATAAATGTTAATCACATCTAAAAAGTACCTCACACTATAAGATTCAGCAATTCCACTTCTAAGCATATACCAAAAATAACTGAAAGCAGGATCTTGAAGAGATATTTGTACACTTAATAGTATCATTTAGTAGTATCACTATTCACAATATCCAGAAAGGTGGAAGCAATGGATAAATGGATGGATGAATAAAATACAGCATTTGCATATAGCAGAATATGATCCAGCCTTGAAAAGGAAATTCTGACAGGTGCTACAACATGGATAAACCTTAAAGATATGCTAAGTGAAAAAAGCCAGTCACAAAAAGATAAATACTATATGAATTAACTTCTGTGGGGTACCTAGAGGAGTCAAATTCATAAAGACAGAAAGTAGAAGTATGGTTGCCAGGGGCTGGGATAGAGTGGAAAGGGGAGTTATTATTTAATGGGTATAGAGTTTCAGTTTTTCCACTGAATGGACATATTATAAACTTCTTATCCATGTACCAGTTGATAGACATTTGGGTTGTTTTCAGGTTTTTGCTATTATTATTAAGGCTACTATCAACATTCACTTACAGGTCTTTGTTTCTAGTTCCTTTTAAGCAAATATTTAAATCAATGCATCATATAGAATGCTTGTAACTGCAAATAACAGAAAATTGCCTCAAATCAACTTATATAGAAATTTATTATCTCACTGATAAAAGTCTACAAGAAGAGTGGCTCTTAGAGCAGTTGATTCAGAGGATCAACAGCATCAACAAGACCCAGGTTCTTCCTCTCTTTCCTTTATTTTTCTGTGTATGGTTTTGTCTTTGAGCTGCCGTCACTCTTGTTCACAAGATAGCTATGACAGCATCAAACGTTATACTGAGACGGAACAATGTCCAAAAGTAGAAGATGGATCTGTCTTTTCCTCATTTTTTTTCCTGAAGGTCAGGGAATCTTGCCCAGAAGTCCCCCAATGAACTGTCTCGTATTTTATTGGTTCAGGTTGCATCAAATGCCCAGAATTGTATTACATGACTAAAGCAAAGAAAGCGGGACCACTTTAGTTGGCTTAGCGTATTCTGAAGCCAATCCTTTGGAATGAGGCTTGTATAATTTCCCCCAAAACACATAACTGTGCGGAGGAACATAGACACATGATGAAAGTCAGGGTCTGCCAGCAGGAAGAGTAAATCAACGTTGGATAGCCAAGGTCCATGTCATTGAGTCTGTTCTACACTACTCACACACTGGTTCTCCTGTTCCTAACTAATGCACACTTTCTGAAATACTTTCAAATCTATTATTCTATTTTTTCCTAAAAGGTAATAACAACAAAAAGAAGCTCCAATCGCATCCTTTAGAATAGATAACTGAAAATTGTACACATTCCTCCTTCAAGATCCCATTTTAAACTATTTCAATCATTTATTCAACAGTCATCTGCTGAACTTTTATTCTGTGGAAGGCTTTGCAAGGCAAATAAGGAAGGATAAAATTAAGATTCCTGCTCTTACCACATTACAGTATAGTTTAGAAGACAAATTAAAAATGGTAAGTTAAATAACTGCAGAAGATATAAACAGTGGCTCTACATAACTGTGCAGAGCTGGCACAGGCAGGACGGTGATTAATGGTTAAATGACAGTAAGTACCATGGCAGTTTGGAGGAGGATAGGATACCTGCAGGCTAGAATGGGCTGAGGAAGCTTGCCAGCAGAGGAGGGACTATAGATGGGTCTTGACAGATAGGATTTACAGGGGGCAGACAGGAGTGAGGGCAGGTCCCCTGCTGGAGCATCAGCAACTATTTGGACAGAGTGATGAAACAGTATGATATTTGCTTATATCCAAGATGTAGAGCAGACTCTCCAAATAGATTATTTTCACTCATTCATAAGATAAATCTTTTTTTTCTGTGCCTATTACGTCCCTGGCTCTGTTCTTGGAAGAAAGCAAATTGCAGGAAGCCAAACAGACACAAACTCCTGTCCTCATAGAGGCTGTATTCAAGTAAAGGAATATAGACAATCATAGGATAAGAAAAATACATCTTACATCAAATGTAGTAGAGAAAAATCAGGGAAAAGGAGAGGCAGGATTATGCAGGAGGATATTATGATTTCAGGGGTATGTCTAGATCTGGAGATCTGAACCAGCCCCTCTGACATATGTGCCTAAGGATACAGGGCAAGGTGAGATTGCCCTCAAAGGTTTCGAGGCAGATGGTGGTGGCAAGACTCTGAGTGTGGTAGGGGAGAAAGGGTGGAGGTCTTGCCAAGATCATGCAGGGAAGAATGCTCCTTCCTTATTCCTGCCAATGGTGAGGAGGAGGTTGGGGAGGGCTTAGACTTACCCAGAGCTCATGGGACCCCTGGCCTGTTCTTTACTTCTGCCATTGGAGAAGGGCAGTTGGGAGGGATAGCCTTATTCTTTACCAACAGTAGGAGTTAAAGTTAGAAAAATGGCTGAAGCCAGGTTGTGGAGGGCCTTGAAAATCAGGGCAAGGATCAGGTGGAGTCTTGGTGGGCTAGGGGATGGTTGAATTCTTGTTTGCTTGAATTTCTGTTTGTCAGCGTGATGAAGGCAAAGTATAAAACAGGCCCTCTGAAGTAGTACCCCTTAAGTCAAGTGTCTCCTAAAGTTTTTGAAGTTCTTGATGTGTTAAAAGAAAGAGAAAAGGGGCACCTGGGTGGCTCAGTAGGTTAGAGCCTCTGCCTTCGGCTCAGGTCATGATCTCAGGGTCCTGGGATCGAGCCCCACATTGGGCTCTCTGCTCAGCGGGGAGCCTGCTTCCTCCTCTCTCTCTGCCTACTGTGATCTCTGTCTGTCAAATAAATAAATAATTAAAAAAAAAAAAGAAAGAGAAAAAAATCCAAAATAGGCTAGCAAAAATTGTGGTCTATTTAAATTGTTTAAATTTAATAAATTAATGTTT
Organism: Enhydra lutris kenyoni; assembly: GCF_002288905.1. Lineage (NCBI taxonomy): Eukaryota > Metazoa > Chordata > Mammalia > Carnivora > Mustelidae > Enhydra > Enhydra lutris. The sequence continues at coordinate 14,773,746 of NW_019154101.1, forward strand.
TACCAGATAATGCCACGCAATGTAATATCCTTTGAGATATTACAGGATTTATTAAAGAATAAAGTTCAAAATGCCCTCATAGGTTTGGTCATGGGACTGTTAATTTAAAGTTATATGACAAGTACCTTCTTTTAGTCCTGTAAGTTTATCTCTGCATCTGTGTGTGTAGCCTCATTTGGGTTTAATAACCCTCTACTTTGGGCTGAACTTCAACTTTAGCTGATTTCCCATTTGCTCATTGTCGGGTCTCTTATCATTCTCTGTCCTCTGCTGTCAGTGTCCTTTTGACTTTTATTTGTTTAATGACTTTTGATCAACCTTGCTGCTGAAGTGACCCTCATGTTTTGTCTGTATCCTGGTTTCCTGATTCTGGCTCCTTGCCTGGATCCCTCAACCTGCTGCCATTCACAGCCTGGCATGACAGATGGCCATAGGCTAATGGCAAGGGCACTCCATCAGAGCCTTGGCATGCAGTCATTTAAGATGTGAGACAGGCAGCAGAGGAGAAAACATGAATAGGTAGCTGGATGCTTTTCATGGTTTCTCTGGAGTGCCAAGTTTTGACTGGACTGCTTGTTGTCTGCATACATGAATCACTATAAATGAGATCTTGGGTAAATGGAATCTCCCTTTAGGTCATGTTGCAAATTATTTTAATTCAGCACATGCTTGTTATAGATCAGTCCTACGCAAAGCTGTGCTGGATACTGAGGAGAATACAAAGATGACATAATACTGTTACTGCCCTTAAGGAGCTTACAGTCCAAGAGGGAGATGCCCACGTAACTAGCAATTGATAATATAAACTAAGATGGGAAAGTCCAAACCAAGCTGCTTGAAGCACATAGACAAAGCCATTAGCTTCACAAGGTGAAGAATTCACTGATGGATTTGGGTTGTAGTTCTAGTTGTGACCTGTGTGCCTCTGGGTCTTGAGAACCATGCACAGAGCATCAGTTTCTGCTATCTTTTTGATCACTGTATCAGACTCATTATGTCAGATGTAAAGGGAGAGTTTATTTTTTTTAAAGATTTTATTTATTTATTTAACAGACAGAGATCACAAGTAGGCAGAGAGAGAGAGAGAGAGAGAGGAGGAAGCAGGTTCCCTGCTAAGCAGAGAGCCCAATGTGGCTCGATCCCAGGACCCTGAGATCATGACCTGAGCAGAAGGCAGAGGCTTTAACCCACTGAGCTACCCAGGCACCCCTGTAAAAGGAGAGCTTAGATGCTAGGAGCACAATAAGGAATTTATTCTATGGACAGGATTCAAAAGTGCATCATATTTATAAAAGAGGAAATGATGAAAAAAGGGTGAAGAAGGAATGGCTCATTATGATAAATAATTCTATGGCATAGAATACATTTTAATATTTAAGGTCAAACAGTATGTAGGGTATTTTGATCATAGGTCCAGTGTGTCAACTTTAATAGTCACGTAACCATTTTCAGGTGCAACTTATTCACCTAGAAACAAAAATGTTTGTCCTCTACTTATTATATGTGGTCACAATTGACTAGGAAAAACTCTTCAAGGGGCACCTGGGTAGCTCAGTTGGTTGAGCATTGGACTTTTGATTTTGGCTCAGGTCATGATCTTAGTGTTGCGAGATGGAGCCCCCGATCAGGCTCCACACTGGGCGTGGGGCCTCCTTAGGATTCTCTCACTTCCTCTCCCTTTACCTCTCTCCCTGCTTGCTCTTGTGCTTTCTCTCTTAAAAAGAAAGAAAAGAAAAAAGGAAAAATTCTTTAAAATGCTTGGAAGTTACAGTAATAGATTTTTCTCCTTGAAGAAATATACCATATCAATTCCTTTAAGTGTTCTCACTGATATTCCTAACATTTATTTAAAAATGACTTAAAGAAATAACTGCTTTATCTTTTTGATAAAAACAAACAAGAAATAATGACAATTTTAATCCCACAGGAAAATATACAGAAAGGGCTTTTTTTTTTTTTTGTAAAATATAGGTTTTAAACACTCACTGGCGGGGCGCCTGGGTGGCTCAGTGGGTTAAAGCCTCTGCCTTCTGCTCAGGTCATGATCTCAGGGTCCTGGGATCGAGCCCCACATTGGGCTCTCTGCTCAGCGGGGAGCCTGCTTCCTCCTCTCTCTCTGCCTACTTGTGATCTCTGTCTGTCAAATAAATAAATAAAATCTTAAAAAAAAAAAAAGACCTAATAAACACCCACTGGCTTCTATATTTCTTATCAATATTTTCTCAGAGAAACGTTGTACATACTTGAATTTGGCAGATAAGCTTGTGCATGTGTACAGAAAAAACATCCTGCTTATCATCCTGCCTCACATTTTGATCCTCCATATATATAAATCAAGGTGTGTAAGTGATAGAATTTTACTGCTCTAAAGCTGTAGTTTCTATTCCAACTTTTTCTTTTTCTTTTTTTTTGAGATGGTGCAAATTTAATTTTATCAATCTGGAACTTCTTATATCACCCAGAGTCATGGCTAAGGTCTGGGTGTCCCCACTCTGTCAAGATACTGGAAAGTTTGTCTAGTACTCAATGATATCTGTCCATCTGTATTGTGTGGAAGTATATATACAGTGTATATATATGGTGTATAGTATAGTATGGAAAGTCCTAGTTTGTCCGGTACTCAATGATATCTGTCCATCCATATAGGTATCAGAAAAGATATCCTTTATTCCTCTCCTTAATTACCCTAAGGAAAAAACCCAATTTACAGCTTAAATGATGCCCATGCATTAGCTAATTTACTGTTTTAGTGCAGTTCATTTTTTTATGTATCTCATTAAGTATTCACCCAAATGGTCTGTACATATGTGATGTCTTCATGAAACAAGATGAAATTGTGGTAAATACAACCTGAGTTTCAATTTATTTTTAGATATATGTGATGGAGACACTTAAAATCATTTTTGGAAGTAGGTATGGGTATAAATAAATAAAAATTGCTATATGATTGATGAATTTGTAAACTTAATTATTTATAATCTTATTTTCTCCAGAAGGGATTTCGGGAAGCTAACAGAAATGAATGCGGTAATATATCATGATAAAATAAATAGATAAGAATAAATCATACAATAAGTTTATTGAAAATTGCTAGAACTGGATTGCAAATTTAATTCTGAGTTTTTGAGAGGCCAAAGCAAAGAGGAGATCACAGTTTATGGAAAGATTCATGTATCAGCACAATACTGTTCAAGAGTCACCCTAATACTGGGGCCTTCGAGAGGGGTTTCTGGTAGATCTTCATACATGGGACTTTTTGATGTCATAGGCAATGTCCTCAATGCCATCCTTAAAACCCATCTAATACTGTCAGTATTATGAATAGTCATTGCATAAGGTACCAAAACAATGTTGCTTAAGTACTGACTTCTCTGCTGGTGTGACTTTAAGGGAACAGTATTTGAAATATCCAGAGGGAGAGAAGTGAAGTTGGCATTTAGCTCAACTGAACACTTTCGTCTATGATTGAATGAAGGCAGGGGTTACACACCCAACAAAAATACACTCAGGCATAGTTTTGGTGTTTAGAGTTTCCTCTCCCTCGTTAGTTGAAACCCAACTGTTGACACACTTAGCTTCAAGTGAAAAACACTCAATGTGTGACCTTAGAGTTCAGAGCAGAGCAGTTTGGGGGCCCAGAACAAGCAGAATAAAAAGCAGACTCGTCACCTGTGTGATTTGTGATGTGGCTTTCAGACGACGCTATTATCAGCGAGTGCCATCTGGCTGCTACCTATTTTTGTTAGTTATTTTTGCAGCTAGGTGTGGAGCTCACTTGTTTCTGAGCTACTGAAAGGGGGTGTATACAGTAAGCATGTAAATGTCACATATTTTAAAGATTTTATTTATTTATTTATTTATTTGTCAGAAAGAGAGAGAGAACAAACTGGCAGAGTGGCAGGCAGAGGAGAGAGAGAAACAAGCTCCCTACTGAGCAAGGAGCCCCATGTGGGGCTTGATCCCAGGATTCTGGGCTCACGACCTGAGCCAAAGGCAGCGGCTTAACCAACTGAGCCACCCAGGTGTCCCGATGTTACATATTTTAATAGGAACAAATTCAAAAATATTTATTATTGTTATTTGCTTCCTATACATGTTGGTGGTCCAAGGCAAAGGCCTACGTGCTCGAGTAAACTGTGGTCACATTCCAAAGTAAGCTCATTAGGGCTTTAGGAATGTCTTCCGCTTCAGATCCAGTGTCTTGTATCCAGGTACACTGGTACCTCAGCCATCTGAGAAACAAAGTCTTTGCTGGCATCATGATCCTGATGAATTGTGAACATTTATTTACTTGTCTGACTCAAGTTAGTTTGCAAACTCCCTATGAACAGGAACTATTTATTTGACTTATATACGAATACTTTAGAGGTTTTTGTAAATACGAGAACTTCAGAGAGTAATTCTTTACCGTATATCCGCCAATCAGCATTAACAAAGGGTTATATTTTCTTACAGTCTTTTGTGAGCAAGGCAGAGTGTTGACATATAATTTGTATACAGTAAGGTGCATAGATATTCAGTGTGCACTGTGAAGGATTTTGACAATTGTACATACACATTTAACAACCACCCAAAGCAAGATATGACAGTCTCGGGCATCCAAAAAGTTCCCTGAAGCTACACTTCCATCCATCGCCTGACACAAAAGGGCAAGCTTTCTGATTTTCTTTCTGATATTCTATCAGTTCAGATTAATTTGCCTGTTTTTGGACATCATATAAATTAAATCACACAGTATACACTCATTTGTGTCTGACTTATTTCACTCAGCATTATGTTTTCTAAATTCACTTGTGTTGGTACATACTACATTAATTTGTTTCTTTTCATTGATGAATAGTATTGCATTGTATTTGTTCATTCTCCCTATTGATGTATGATATTTGGATCATTTCCAATTATGACTACTGTGAGGATTCTTGTAAAAATCTTGTGAACATATGTTTTGTTTTCTTCTGTTCTTTCTTTCTCTCTTTCTCTCCCTTTTTTCCTTTCTTCCTCCCTTCCTTCCTTCCTTCCTTTCTTTCTTCCTTCCTTTTTCTGGAGGGGTTAATGATTTAGGAGTGGGAATGCTGAGTCAGAGGGTAGGTGTATGTTTAACTTGACAAGAAAATGCCAAATTGCTTTCCAGAGTGGCGGTAGCATTTTACACTCCCACCAGCAATGTGCAGGAGTTCTGCCTGATTCACATCCTGCTCAACAGTAGGTGTTGTCAGTCTTTTCAATTTTAGACATTCTAGTGGTTTTATTTTGCACTTTTCTGATGATAAAGATGTTGAATACCTTTTCATGTGCTTATTGGACATTTGTATATCTTTTCTCTTGAAGTGTCTGTTCAGGTCTTCTGCACCTTTCTGTTTTTTCCTTTTGTTTGTTTGGTTGTCTTTTTATTCCGTTGTTGTAGGAGTTCTTTCTATTCTGGATACAAAGTATCAGATATGTATTGCAAATACGTTTTCCTCATCTTGGCTTCCCTCTTCATTTTTTGCCTCTCCCAATTTGTAAAGATATTCTTCAATGTTTTCTTTTAGAAGCTTTAAAGTTTTAGCTTTTCTTTTCTTTTTTTTTTTTTTAAAGATTTTATTTATTTATTTGACAGAGAGAGATCACAAGCAGGCAGAGCGGCAGGCAGAGAGGGAAGCAGGCTCCCCGCAGAGCAGAGAGCCCGATGCGGGGCTCGATCCCAGGACCCTGAGATCATGACCTGAACCGAAGGCAGAGGCTTTAACCCACTGAGCCACCCAGACGCCCCAGTTTTAGCTTTTCTTGTAGGTCCAAAATTCATCTTGAATTAATTTTTGTGTGTGATTTCAGAGAGGATGGGGCTCTTTTTCTTTCTTTCTTTTTCTTTCTCTGTCTCATATGGGTATCTAGTTACCATGGAGCCATTTATTGAGAAGTTTTTCTTTCTCCACTAAGGTGCTTTGGTCCCATTGTTGAAAACCAACGGACTGTGTAAGTGTGGTCTATTTCCAGATTCTCTATTTTGTTACACTGATCTACTTACCGGTCCTTATGCCAGTGCCGTTCTTGTCTTGATTCCTGTAGCTTTTGATCAAGTCTTGAAATTACCCAGCTTAAGTCCTCCAGCTTTGTTTTTCTTTTTCAAGTCTGTTTTGGCAATTGAGGGACATTTTATTTCCAAGTAAATTTTAGTATTGATTTGTAAAGTTCTCTAATCTAAGGGATTATGATTAGGATTGCATTAAATATATACATTAATTTAGAGAGAATTGACATCTTAATACTATTGGTTCTTTTAATCTACTACTATGGTATATCTCTTCATTTATTTAAATCTTTTAAAGTTTTCACAACATTTTTTTTTGTTATTGTCAACATAGAGGTTTTTCTGATACTATTGTAGATGGAATTGGTATTTAAATATACCTCATAGTCATGAAGTAATAATGTTCTAGTTGAGTAGTGAATTCTGAAAAAAGGAATTTATTACAGAATTACCTGGATAAATGAATTACAAGTAAATTCAGAAGTGATTAGTTATTAGTCAGAAGTTCCAGGCTATTTCTAAGGGCACCTTGACATTGCCTAATTGTGGAGATTTAAGAGTCCTATAAATTACAATTCATTGAGATAATGGTTTTATTTGGTTCATTAAAATGATAAGTCAATATGAAAATTTGATCATTGTAGCAGATGCTCCCTCATATCACAGTAATTATAAGGAAGGCCTTTTCATTCCCACACAAAAAATAACAAAATATGGTTTTTGCATACAACTTATAATCATAATTCTACCTTAAAATTTATAATTGATTTAATCATTGATTAATATATGAGGTGATTTTTTTTTCTAAGTTAATTTAGACTTGTTATAGAAACAATAAGATCATCAAATGATAAATTAAAATTGTTTTGCCAATATGCAATACATAAAATAGACATCTTCTTGATGAGAAGGAAATATTGATAAATTACTGAAAGCTCATTAATTTTATTTGGTTTATATGTCTATCTACTTATCTTAGTTGATGTTTATAATAAAATTAATATTAGTATAAATATACCAAGACTCAACCTTTATATATAATTAATTTTATTTTGTAAATATTAGTGAGTGACAAAGAAAAATTTGTTAAAAGGAAAACACTCATTCTACATCCTTTTTTTTAAATTTCAAATTTTTATTTAAATTCTAGTTAGTTAACATAGAGTGCAATTTTGGTTTTAGGAGTAGAATTCAGTGATTCATCACTTATATACAACACCCAGTTCTCATCACAAGTGTCCTCCTTAATACCCATTGTCCATTTAACCCATGCCCCACCCACATCCCTTTATCCTGAGTTTATTCTTGATCTTAAGAGTAGTATCTTATGAGTAATATTCCTGTGTGTGTGTGTGTGTGTGCATGTGTATTATATATATACTGTAATATTCCTGTATGTATGCACACACATATACACACACACACACAAACCACATCTTCTTTATCCATTCATCAGTTGATGGACATTTGGGCTCTTTCCATAATTTGGCTATTGTTGATAATGCTGTTATAAATATCAGGGTGCATGTGCCCCCTTGAATATATATTTTTGTATTCTTTAGGTAGGTACTTTGTTGTATTCTTTGTGTAGTAATGAAATTGCTGGATCATAGGGAAGTTCTATTTTCAACTTTTAAAACATTAATTAATCAATTAATATATAATGTATTATCTGTTTCAGGGGTACAGGTCTATGATCCATCAGTCTTATATAATACCCAGTGCTCATTACAATGCTTACCCTCCCCAAAGTCCATCACCCAGTTACCCCATCCCTCCACCCCACTCCCCTCCAGTAACCCTCAGTTTGTTTCCTAAGATTAAGAGCCTCTTATGGTTTGTCTCCCTCTCTGGTTTCATCTTGTTTCATATTTTCCTCTTCCCCTCTGATTTTCTGCCTTATTTCTTAAATTCCACATATCAGTGAGATCATATGATAACTGTCTTTTCCTGATTAACTTATTTCATTTAGCATAATACCCTCTAGTTCTATCCACTTCATTGCAAATGGCAAGATTTCATTTCTTTTGATGGCTGCATAGTATTCCATTGTATATATATATATATACCCCATCTTCTTTATTCGTTCATCTGTTGTTGGACATCTGGGCTCTTTCCATAGTTTGGCTATTGTGGACATTGCTGTTATAAACATTGGGGTACAGGTGTCCCTTTGGATTACTACATTTTGTATCTTTGGGGTAAATACCCAGTATTACAGCTGTTGGGTCTTAGGGTAGCAGTGTTTTCAACTTTTTGAGGAATCTCCATACTGTCTTCCAGAGTGGTTGTACCAGCTTGCATTCCCACCAACTGTACGAAGGTTCCACATTCTCTGCATCCTCAACAACATCTGTCATTTCCTGACTTGTTAATTTTAGACATTCTGACTAGTGTGAGGTGGTATCTCATTGTGGTTTTGATTTGTATTTCCCTTATGCTGAGTGATGTTGAGCACATTTTCAATGTCTGTTGGCCATTTGTGTGTTTTGTTTGGAGAAATACCTCTTCATGTCATCTACCCATTTATTGATTGGATTATTTGTGCTTTGGGTGTTGAATTTGGTAAGTTCTTTATAGATTTTGGATACTAGCCCTTTATCTGATGTGTCATTTGCATATATTTTCTTCATTCTGTTAGCTGTCTTTTGGTTTTGTTGACTGTTTCCTTTGCTATGCAAAAGATTTTTATCCTGATGAAGTCCCAATAGTTCATTTTTGTTTTTATTTCCCTTGCCTTTGGAGACCTATCTAACAAGAAGTTACTGCAGCTGAGGTCGAAGAGATTGCTGCCTGTGTTCTTCTCTAGGATTTTGACAGATTCCTGTCTCACATTTAGATCTTTCAACCATTTCGAATCTATTTTTGTAAGGAAATAATCCAGTTTCATTCTTCTGCATGTGGCTATCTGGTTTTCCCAGCACCATTTGTTGAAGAGATGGTCTTTTTCCCACTGGATATTCTTTCCTGCTTTGTTGAAGATCAGTTTACCATATAGTTGTGATTCCATTTCTGGGCTCTCTCTATTCTGTTTTGTTGATCTATGGGTCTGTTTTTGTGCCAGTGCCATACAGGCTTGATGATTACAGCTTTGTAATAGAGCTTGAATTCTGGAATTGTGATGCCATGAGCTTTGGTTTTCTTTTTCAACATTCTTTTGGCTATATGGGGTCTTTTCTAGGCCCATACAAATTTTACGATTATTAGTTCCAGTTCTGTGAAAAAAGTTGATGGTATTTTAATAAGGATTGCCTTGAATGTGTAGATTGCTCTAGGTAGCATAGACATTTTAATAATGTCTGTTCTTTCAATCCATAAGCGTGGAACGTTTTCCATTTCTTTGTGTCTTCCTCAATTTCTTTCATGAGTATTGTATAGTTTTCTGAGTATAAATCCTTTGCTTCTTTGGTTAGGTATATTCCTAGGTTCTATATTCAGCTTTTTGAGGAAACTCCAGAGTTTCCTCAAGAGTGGCTTTGCATTCACCAGTTTGCAGTCCCACCAACAGTGCAAGAGGGTTGCCCTTTCTCCACCTCCTTGCCAATACCTGGTGTTTCTTGTGTTGTTAATTTTATCCATTCTGACAGGTGTGAGGTGGTATCTCTTCGTGGTTTTGATATGTGTTTCTCTGATGATGAGTGATGTTCAGCATCTTCTCATGTGTCTGTTAGCCTTCTGGACATCTTCTTTGGGAAAGTGTCTGTTCATGTTTTCTACCCATTTTTTAACTGGATAATGTGTTTTTTGGGTTTTGAACTTGATAAGTTCTTTATAGATTTTGGATACTAACCCTTTATCAGACATATTGTTTGCAAATATCTTCTCCCATTCCATAGGCTAGGTTTTAGTTGTGTTGATTGTTTCCTTCAGAAGATTTTTACCTTGGTGAAATCCAAATAGTTCATTTTTGCTTTTGTTTTCCTTGCTTCCGGCAATGTGTCTAGTAAGAAGTTGCTATGGCTGAGGTCAAAAAAGTTGGTGCCTGTGTTCTCATCGAGGATTTTGATGGTTTTCTGTCTCACATTTAGGTCTTTCATCCATTTGGAATTTATTTCTGTGTATGGTGTAAGAAAGTAGTCCAATTTCAATTCTTTTACATGTTGCTGTCCAGTTTTCCCAATACCATTTGTTGAAGAAACTTTTTTTCCATTGGATATTCTTTTCTGCCTTGTTAAAGATTAGTTGACCATATAGTTGTGGGTCCATATCTGGATTTTCTCTTCTGTTCCATTGATCTGTGTGTCTGTTTCTTTGCCAGTACCATACTATCCTGATGACTGCAGCTTTGTAATATAGCTTAAAGTCTTGAATCATTATGCCTCCAGTTTTGTTTTTCCTTTTCAGAATTGCTTTGACTCTTCAGGGTCGTTTGTGGTTTCATACAAATTTTAGTATTGTTTTTTCTAGCTCTGTGAAAACTGATGGTATTTTGATAAGGGATTGCATTAAGTACGTAGATTGCTTTGGATTATACAGACATTTTAACAATGTTTGTTCTTCAAATCCAAGAACATGGAATGCTTTTCCATTTCTTTGTGTCCCCTTCCATTTCTTTTGTAAGTATTCTGTAGTTTTCAAAGTACTGATCTTTTTACCTCTTGGTTAGATTTATTCCTGGGCATCTTATTGTTTTTAGTGTAGTTGCAAATGGAATCAATTCCTTGATTTCTTTTTCCGCTGCTTCATTATTGGGGTCTAGAAATGCAACAGATTTCTGTATGTTGATTTTGTATCCTGTGACTTTGCTGAATTCATGTATTAGTTCTAGCAATTTTTTAGTAGAGTTTTTTGGATTTTCTACGTAGGATACTGTGTCATCTACAGATAATAAAAGTTTGTTTTCTTCCTTGCCGATTTTGATGCCTTTTAATTTTTGTTGTTGTTGTTGTTGTCTGATTGCTAAGGTTAAGACTTCCAGTACTATGTTAAATAGTAATGGTGAGATTAGGCACCCTGTCTTGTTCCTGATCATAGAAGAAAGGCTCTCAGCTTTTCCCCATTGAGAGTGATATTAGGTATGGGTCTTTTGTATGTGGCCTTTATGATGTTGAGGTATGTTCTATCTATCCCTACTTTGTTGAGGGTTTTTTATTTTTTTCTGCACCTGTTGAGAGGATCATATTGTTCTTATCCTCTTTTATTAATGTGGTGTATTATGTTGATTGATTTGTGAATGTAACTAGCTCTGTAGTCAGTAATAAATCCCACTTTATCATAGTAGATAATTGTTTTAATGTACTGCTGGATTCAATTTGTTAATATCTTGTTGAGAATTTTTGCATCCATGTTCATCAGGGATATTGACCTGTAATTCCCCTTTTTAGTGGGATCTTTGTCTGGTTTTAGAATCAAGATATTTCTGGCCTCCTAGAATGAGTTTGCAAGTTTTCTTTCCATTTCTATTTTTTTGGAACACTTTGAGAAGAATAGGTATTAATTCTTCTTTAAATGTCTGGTAGAATTCCCCTGGGAATCCATCTGGTGCTGGACTTTTGTTTATTGGGAGATTTTTGATTCCTGTTTTAATTCTTTGTTGGTTATGTGTCTGTTCAAATTTTCTAGTTATTCCTGTTTCAGTTCTGGCAGATTGTATTTTTTAGGAATTTGTCCACTTCTTCCATATTGCCCAATTTTTTGGTCTATAATTGTTCATAATACTTTGTTATAATTGTTTGTATTTTTGTGGTGTTGGTTGTAATCTCTCCCCTTTCATTCATTTTGAGTCCTTTCTCTTTTCTTTTTTATAAGTCTGGCTAGGAGTTTGTCAATTTTATTAATTCTTTCAAAGAACAAGCTCTTGTGTTGATCTGTTCTATTCTTCTTTTGTTTCTTTATCATTTATTGTGGCTCTAATCTTTATTATTTCCCTTTTGCTGTCTTCAAGCTTTATTTGCTCTTCCTTTACTAGCTCCATTGGGTGTAAGGTTAGGTTGAGTATTTGATACTTTTCTTCCTTCTTCAGGTTGATCTATATTGCAATATACTTCCCTCTTAGGACTGCCTTTGTTGCATCCCACAGGTTTTGTACTGACATGTTTTTCATTTTTATTTGTTTCCATGTGCTTTTTTATTTTTTCTTTAATTTCCTGGTTAACCCATTCATTCTTTAGTCGGATGTTCTTTAACTTCCGTGTATTTGTGGTCTTTCCAAATTTTTTTTTTTTTTGTGGTTGACTTCAAGTCTCATAGCATTGCTGTCTGAAAGTATGCATGGTCCCATCTCAGTCTTTTTTTACTTGTTGAGGGCTGATTTGTGACTCATTATGTGATCTATTCTGGAGAATTGTTCCAACACTTTTGAAAAGAATCTATATTGATGAAATGTTCTGAATATATCTCTTAAGTCCTTATGGTCCAGTGTGTCATTCAAAGCCATTGTTTCCTTGTTAATTTCCTGCATGTATGATCTGTTCATTGCTGTAAGTGGGGGTGGTAAAGTCCCCCACTATTACTGTATTGCTATCAATGAGTTTCTTTATGTTTGTTATTAATTGATTTATGTATTTGGGTGTTCCCAAGTTGGGGGCATAAAACATAAATATTTATAATTGTTAGATCTTCTTGTTGAGCAAACCCCTTAATTATGATATAATGCCCATTTTTGTCTCTTGTTACAGTCTTTGTTTTTAAAATCTAGTTTTTCTGATGCAAATATGGGTATTTTGGCTTTCTTTTGACATCCATTAGATGGTTCTCCATCTCCTCATTTTCCATCTGCAGGTGTCCTGATGTTTAAAATGAGTCTTTTGTAGACAGCATATAGATGGATCTTTTTTTTAATCCATTCTGATAATCTATGGCTTTTGATTAGGGTCATTTAGTCCATTTCGATTCAGAGTAATTTTTGAAAGATATGAATTTAGTACTATAGTGTTACCTGTAAAGTTGGTGTTTCTGGTGATATTTTCTCTTCCTTTCTAGTCTTTGTTACTTTTGGTCTTTTTTTCATCCCAAAGAGTCCCCTTTAATATTTCTTGCTAGGCTGCTTTAGTGATCATGAAATCCTTTAGTTTTTTTGTCTTGAAAAATATTTATCTCTCCTTCTATTTGAGCCTTGTTGGGTAAAGTATTCTTGGCATATTTTTTACATTCAGGACATTGAATATATCCTGCCACTATCTTCTGGCCTGCTAAGTGTCTGTGGACATATCTGCTGTGAACCCAATCTTTCTTTGTAGGTTAAGGACTTTTTTTTCCTTTGCTGCTTTTAAGATTATTGCCTTGTCTGTATATTTTGTGAATTGGCTATGATATGCTCTGGCAGTGGCTTTTGTTGAATTTAATGAGAGTTCTTTGTGCATCTTTGATTTTGATGTCTCTGTCCGTCTCCAGATTAGGGAAGTTTTCAGCTATAATTTGCTCAGATAAACCTTCTGCCCTTTTTCTCTCTTCATCTTCTAGGACTCCTATGATATGAATGTTACTCCATTTGAATAAGTAGCTGATTTCCCTAAGTCTACCTTTGTGATCCTTTACCTTTGTTTCCCTCTTCTTTTCAGCTTCATTATGTTCCATAATTTTATCATTTGTATCACCGATTCATCCCTCTATTTCATCCATTCTCATTGTTATGGCATCCATCTGGGATTACATATCAGTTATAGGATTTTCCATTTTGGCTTGACTAGATTTTAGTTTTTTTACCTTTGCAGTAAGGGATTCTCTAGTGTCTTCTATGCTTTTTGCAAGCCCAACTAATATCCTTATCATTGTTGTTTTAAACTCTAGTTCAGAAATCTAACTATATCTGTATGGATTAAATCCCAGGCTGTCATTCTTCCTGTTCTTTCTTTTGGGGTGAATTCCCCCATCTTGTCATTTTGGAGGAAAAAGGGAAAAAAAAGAAATAAAAGGTAAAATAGAATAAAGACTTAAAAATAAATTAAGGACACTAGATCCTAGGTGTGTTTTTGTTTCTTTGTTATAAGAAGCTTCCATGGGCATTTTTTTCCTATTTGTAGGCATGCCACTTTGTTATCTAAGACTTTCAATCGATTTCATTGGTGTTCAGAATGACTTGATATTTATCTAGCTGTGTTCAGTGGAGGAGGCAAGCTTAGGGTCGCCTTTCTCTTAACCCTGCCCTCAAACATTCTACATCTTACTATTTGGTATTAATATTCAGTTTTCAATGTATATTTCTGTTCTTAACTGTGGGAAGATCTATTGCACCTATGTATAAAACACATAGTCTCTAGATAAAGATTTTCATCATTGCTGTTTTACTAAAATTGTCTCTGTTACTTCTAAATATCTGGAAGTCCTTCCCTGTGTGACTTATGCTACTTGTCCATATTTATCTCTCCCCATCCTTGTCATTGTAACCTGTTGCATTAGTGTGCTATTGCTGTATAAAAAATTACCACTAACTTAGTGCTTAAAGTAACACCCATATATTAGTTCACAATTCTGTAGGTGATAGTCCAGATAAACTTGATTGGGTTCTCTGTTAGGGTCTTACCAGGCCAAAATCAAAGTGTTGGCTGGGCTAGGCTCTTCTTTAGAGTCTCTGGGGGAAAGATATGCTTCCAGATTCATTCTCACTGTTAGCAGAATTCAGTTCTTTGTAGTTGTAGAACTGAGGCCCTGTATCCATGCTGGGTTTTGGAAGGGGGTTGATTTCACCTCTGAGAGGCTTTTCTCAGGTCCTTTCCTTGTGGCTGCTTCTTCTTCAAGCCAATAATGGAGAGTTTTTCATGTACTGAGTCCCCTCTCTGCTGACTTTTCCTTCTGCAACTGGCTGGAGAAAACTCTGTTTTTTAAGGGCTTATGTGATTAGGTTTGGCTTCTCTGGTTAATCACCCTATTTTAAGGCCAGTTGATTCATACACTTTAATACATCTGCAAATCCTTTATGTTGTGTAATGCAACATAATCACAGAGGTAACAACAGTGAGTAGAGATCATGAAGCCATCCAAGAATTCTGCCTGCACTCCTGTACCAACCTCCAGGCCATGCCTTCCTACCTACTGACCACTTGAGCATCAGACTCATTATCTTCCTATCATACTCTGTTTTTGTTGTTGTTTGTTTGTTTGTTTTTGTAGTAGGCTCCATGTGGAGCTTGAACTCTCGACCCTGAGAGCAAGACCTGAGCTGAGATCAAGAGTCAGATGCTTGACTGACTGAGCCATGCAGGTGCCCCTTCTTTCATACTCCTAATGTCACATGGGTGCTCAGCATTCATAAAAAGACCCTTGCTACACATTTACCCTTAAGTTCCCTAACTCTGTGCAAATGGTATTCAGCTCCAGACTTTATCATTATCATTCATAATGCACATATGAAATTGGAAACCTGTTCTTCACTCTAGGACAGGATTCTTCTAATGTTTTTAATATACCCCATTTTGATTTTACCAGGAGACATAGTAAGAAAGAAAGGGGAGGAAGCTAGCAATAGGCAGGGCAAAGGATGTGGAGACTGACTTTGTAAGAAGGTTCAGGGTTTAGGTCAGCAGAAAAGTAGTAGGTCATTCACAGTGATCAAGGAGTCAGGGCCTGGTGGTGATATCAAAGAACCCTCACTGAATGATTAGGACTAGAGTTTTTAGCTTCTGTGATACTAAAATCAGTGAGGTGGTCATGTTTTGGCACCAAAAGTCAGTCTGGATTTAGGCTGGATTGCAAGCTGGCAGATGATAGCACACCAACTTGGTCCCATGTTGGGTGAGAGAGGGCTGTGGGATTGGGTATGCTGTTAGCACTGCAGGCAATCATGTGGCATCAGGGAGAACTCTAATTTCAGTTGGAAATCTGCTCAGGAACCAGGAACTGGGGCATAGGACTGGGCAGTTGTGGAGGATTTGGGGATAGGTCTTGGCCGAGGTGAATATAGAAGCTACACTTTAGATAGCAAGATTATTTTAGATGACATATGATAGAGAGATGATGCTTCTGATTGTCTTGTGGGCTGAACTGGAACTACAGCATGGGCTAAACTTTAGTTCCTGCAAGGGAATGGATGGAACTAGGAAAGCAGGACCATCTTCTGGTTTTCTTGGTCTGCACCTCTCACTCTTGGGCTCACCCCTCCCTCTGCAGTCACCTCCCCAGTTTTTTTCCCGTGTGGAAACTAGAAAAGAGTTTCCTTTTCTGGTTGATCCCATAGGGACTCCAGAGGGTGTGAGGTCCTGAGGCACTGTGTTCCATGGTATCACAAGTAGGAGATCAGTGAGAGGGTAACATGTCAGGTCCTGGATGGATTGTGCTGAGGTCAAAACACAGTGAATCCAAACCCAGGTGCCCATCAAGAGGAGCCAGCATAGCAACAGTAGCAGGGACACAGGGTAAAGGGAAGGGGCTTAAGGACTAGGAAAGGTAGGGCAGCAAGGGAGTGGGAGGCAGACTGGATGAACTGCAGACCTGCAGCCCAATTCCCTCCTCCCTTTCTTTGCTCTCTCCCTTCCCATTCGCTCCCCCCCCTTCTTTTCTTCTTTTTTAACATTCTCAGCACATTTTAACCTGAATCAGTTAGAATGGGTGAACACAACTTTCCATTTTATTCTAGCCTAAAGCAGTCTGCATATATGTAAATTTATATCACTATATCCTCTAAGACTTAGAACAGTTTTGTTTTTTTTTTTTTTTTTTTGGAGGGGGTATTGAACAATAGCATTAATTTAAATAAAAAGAAACGTAATAAAAGAGGGAAGAAAAGATCTTGTACACAGCTAGGGCAGAAACATTTGCTAAGCCTTGTATGGCTAGAAATTTACCAATGTCTTATTGAAAAATGATAGACAGCTCAACAGGCCCAAAGTGTAATGACTATGAATGTTATGTGTATTTTGCTTTGTGAAGTTATAATTGAGTTAACCATTGTCAATGTATATGTTTTTTTTTTTTCTCTTGCAAGGCTGAAATTCCTTTGAGTCCACCCTGTTCTTGTTCTTACAGAACTTCAAGGTCTCTTCAATATTGTTACCAAGTAGCCCTTGAATAGCATGTGCTCCATTGACTGTTTTAGTGGCTCTGCTGATGTCCAGACCAGTACAACCCCTTCCTTTAAGGATGAGACTCTGGTGGGGCTCACGAAGAAGAGTCACAGGAGTATTCTGTGACTTTCAGAACACAATGAATGAAGTATGGTTATATCACAATAATATCCTGTCATGCAATGTTCCAACAAGGGTATTAGAAGTTTTGCAGAGCTGCCTAGGTTGGGCAGGTCAATAAGAGTTCATTGAGAACTTTACTGTTTTCTTTAAGCAAGAATATTGGAAAACACAGAGACCCTCCCAGATGGCTCCTGGACCTGCAGCATCAGTGCCCTGCTCCTGCCAGAAGCCCTGCTCCTTCAGGATCACTTCCTGTCTCTCACTTGGCCGCAGCAGGTGGGCGGATGTGAGAGCACAGCCCCCACTCCTGCCCAGCACTCAGCAGCACTGTCAGAAACATTTGTGTATCATCAATCCCCTAATCATTTCTGAGAGACTGATGCAGTTCCGTAAAAAGCCTGATTTACATGGTGTGACTACAGATTTAAAAGATGGGTTTTTTCTGGCTTGTTGAAATCATTCTTCAGAGACAGTGTTTGAAACAAAATTTATCAAATGGTCTGTGGTCTACTTACTCCCAGATATAAATCTCTGCCTACCAGTGTCGGGAGTCTCTTTTCCTTCTGAAAAAAATTCCATTCTTGTGAATTTAGTCCATTCATGTGGAGTCAACCTTCTAGGACTATTATTGCCTTCTCTTTTTTGAGGGAATAGAATAAAAAAAGAAAAGACATCGGCAACCAATTGTGTGGCCTGGTTCATAGAAAGACAAATGATCTTTTCTTATTCTTTAAAAATATACAAGGCTCTGCTAAAATAGAACTTCATATTATAGGTTGCAGTTATTAACTTAGGAAGTAATGGGGTTTCTACTTTCTCATGATAAAAGCTTTCCATGTTAACACCACCTACCGTATAATGTCTTGGCACAATATGCAGAATTTTCTTTGTTATGTAGTTAGTGAATGGCAACTTTTCCCTCATGAGTTCCAATTTTTAGGCAAAGATAACTCTGTGAATTCTAAGAACAAGAGCTCGTGTTCTCCTTAGAAATAGTGAGCAAGGCAGTAAAAGAGATATTTTTGGATTGCTTGTTAATCTTCTGTTTTATTATATGCCACACATATATTATTCCGAAAACTTTCCTAAAACATGAACATGAATAAACATTGTAATTCTTTACCATCAACCTTAGTATTTCTAGAAAAGTGTAAGGTTAAAAAAAGAGGTTTGGCAGAAAGCCCTTTTGCCTTTATTCTCAATCTTCTTGGCTCCTCACCCAAGTTCTACAAATCTATAATGCCATCTCCATCTAAATCCCATTGAAGCGGAAGATGGAAGAAATGTGTGGGACTGAGACAAATATTTGAGGAGTCTCAGACTTTTGGAGATTCCCGAAGCTTCCATACTAGGGGAGGGGAGTGCATGCTGAGGAACAGGAATGTGTCTCTAACATAGGAATTGATTTGAATTATGGATGTGGGAAAAAGGGACTCCTCAAATCCTTTCCTTTAGCAATCTTCCTTTCTACTGGGACCGGGTTCTCCTCCCAATTTGTGATGCAAATTATTCCCATCATCCCTGGAATTGTGGTGTTCCCACTTTATTACTTAGGGGTTGTCTATTTTTTTTTTTTTTAAGATTTTATTTATTTATTTGACAGAGAGAGAGAGACAGCAAGAGAGGGAACACAAGCCAGGGGAGAGGGAGAAGCAAGACTCCCCTCTGAGCAGGGAGCCCACTGCAGGGCTTGAGCTACCCAGGGGTCCCCCAGGGGTTGTCTATTGACTGGTAGGGCAAATTATTTTCAAGCAAAGTGCTCCAAATCTCTGCTTTGATTTGTGATTAGGGGGTGGATCAAGGCTATTAGATTTCCATAAGAATTTAACTGTTTTAAGTAGTGAAATGAGTGTTTTTCATTTTTAAAATGTTCATATTTATGTTACAAATTAGAATAGACTTAGGGAAATATTGGTGTGCTAACTTAAAAAAGCAGAGAATATAGTTTTCAACGCCTTTTGTGTGGAGCATTAGATCCATGAGATACAGGAATTGTAGAACAATAAACTATTTTCCCTTTAAAAATATGGGAGGCATACTTCACTCTGCTTGTTATATAGAGTAAATGGAAGGAGAAAACACTGAGAATATTATGGAGTCTTATGTTGCTGATTTGGGCTACTGTTTAGAATGCTGATTGTCATTCACATTTTATGCGTATGAAACAATATGAGTTTTATAAAATTACTAAGTTTATGAGAGGATTAAGCAGGTTTTACTTTTATAGTCATAACGTGTTCAAATGCATTTGCATCAAATGGGAGATATAATTTCTCTTTGTAATTGAAATTTAAATCCCAGCATAAATACGGTGCTTAGAAAACTATTTTATGGGCCTTTCTTTTATAAGGATCCTGCATGGAAAGAGGGTTACACAGCTGGAGATTGTTTAGAGACAATTAAACTTATTGGCTTTTCAGCTGGTGATAAAAGTAGGGCTCTGAGACTCTCAGCATCTTCAAATTGTTACCCAGGTGAATTTCCTTTACAACACTATGCTCTTTAGTATTCTTAAAAAATTATTTAGCACCAGAGACTTAAGGGGATGTTCTGTTGGAGTTTAAGCCCATGATGAATGCAAAGCATACGTTTGTCTTTAACATGATTCACGCAGGGTGAACCGGAGACCCCAGCCGTGTTTTTTTTTTTTTTTTTTTTTTTTTTTTTAAAGATCCTATTAAAAATAGAGCTTCCCTATGACCCTGCCATTGCACTACTGGGTATTTAGCCCAAAGATACAGATGTAGTGAAAAGAAGGACCATCTGTACCCCAATGTTTATAGCAGCAATGGCCACGGTTGCCAAACTGTGGAAAGAACCAAGATGCCCTTCAATGGACGAATGGATAAGGAATATGTGGTCCATATACACTATGGAGTATTATGCCTCCATCAGAAAGGATGAATACCCAACTTTTGTAGCAACATGGACGGGACTGGAAGAGATTATGCTGAGTGAAATAAGTCAAGCAGAGAGAGTCAATTATCATATGGTTTCACTTATTTGTGGAGCATAACAAATAGCATGGAGGACAAGGGGAGATGGAGAGGAGAAGGGAGTTGAGGGAAATTGGAAGGGGAGGTGAACCATGAGAGACTATAGACTCTGAAAAACGATCTGAGGGTTTTGAAGGGGTGGGGGGTGGGAGGTTGGGGGCACCAGGTGGTGGGTATTGTAGAGGGCACGGATTGCATGGAGCACTGGGTGTGGTGCAAAAATAATGAATACTGTTATGCTGAAAAAATAAAAAAATAAAAAAAGGAAAAAAATCCTATTTATTTGACAGAGAGAGAGTAGGCAGAGAGGCAGGCAGAGAGAGGGGGGAAGCAGGCTCCCTGCTGAGCAGAGAGCCCGATGTGGGGCTCAATCCCAGGACCCTGGGATCATGACCTGAGCCGAAGGCAGAGGCTTTAACCCACTGAGCCACCCAGGCACACCTCCCCCACCCCCAGCCATCATTTTAAGATGATTACTCACTCCTTTTCCTGAGGAAATTGAAGTGTACTGTTAGTTTGAGTACTCTCTGCTTTCTGTTTCTAGTGCCTCTGAAATAGTACCCCACTCACTTTAGATTTTAGCATCTACATCCTTCTACTCTCTCCTCCAGACTAGGAAAGAGGCTGCCTGGTCCAACAACCCTGATAAGTAAGTGAATTAGAAATACTGCTGATAGGGACAAGGATTTTATGGATGACTTTTATTAATGAGGAACTTTCAGAATCCATTGGCAAAGTGTGTGTGTGTGTGTGTGTGTGTGTGTGTGTGTATATATATATATATATATATTTTTTTTTACCAGTATTTCTTTCTCGTGGCTTACAAGTCAGATCATGTAGAGGATGTTTACTTAATGAACAAGTATGTCAGTTTTTCACAAAAACCCTAGAGGATATAAACTTTTATAGTTACACACTTTCAGTTGGCACCTGGCTTGATCCACCTTTTAGCCAAACCCCAAGTGGCCGCAGCACTCACATGTGAATAGATAATCTGAAGCCATCAGTGTTTTGAGATTCTTTATTGATGTAACTAGTCAGAAGTTTGACTTGACTTATTCTCATTAGTGTGAGTATGGGTAAGAATGCTGTTACAGAAGTTTGATTTCCAAACTGAGCTTTTTACCTTATTTGACTTAAATATCTCCCTGTTTAAATGTGACAGAATTTATTTCTTGATACATAGCAAAGGCAGGCTGAATATTAAATTAATTTAATTTGTCCTATTACACTAGTACTATGTGTCTGTTAACTTCGGGGGGAACATATTGAACTTGTCTTCGGTTTGCTATTTCATGCAGGGACGTGAGATGGTGTCACTAATGCTTCCATCTCTTTCCTTTCCTTCTGCTCGACATGGTTTTATTCTATTTGACAGACATTCAGTGCTAAAAAGTAGTGTAATTATTAATTTCCCACTTGACATTGTGAACATTTCAGTGCTAAGTTAGCAGGTAAAAATGTCATTTCTATTATATGTACCCACCTTCAAAGGGCTCCGCGCAATCGGTTCTTGAGTTGGAGAGAAGACTGTGACATGCAGATCCAGGAAAATTAACTTTGTTAACAGTACTTGACCTTTCTATAAAATACTCAATTTTGTCAGATACTTTCCTCATGATGATAGTTTGAGAAAAAATTAACATCCATCATCTTATATTGCTTGTGTTAGATGGAGAGAGATGATTGAACAACAGACCTGCATTGGTCTCTCCCGTATTGAGCAAATGCTAGTCCGTGGGGCTATAATAACTGCCAGGCTATAGTAGGTTCAGGAAAATACCAACCTGCTTTACCGAACTGATATATGGTGAGAGACAATTGCTTCCTACAAAGGCACTGCTGATTAATTGACCTCAGAGAATGACGCCTCAGTCATATCAGCTTGAGTGTTTCTGCAGTGGTGAAGAGTGCTGGGCGCAGTGGTGTGGGGAAGGAGCACAGCTTTGGGCTGTGGTGAATCTTATAGTTCCGCCCAATGGAAACATAATACTTGGTGCATTAAAAATTCCTTGGGGCCACAAAACCATTAGGAACAGGGGAAATTAATTTTTAATAATATACTTTAACTCAGTATATCCAAAATATTTCCAGGACTTAGTAGCCACATGTGCCTGCTGGCTACTGTACCGGCCAGAACGGCTATAGGGACACTGTCTCTTCAGGGTATTTGAGTTCCTGACTGCAAAGCTTGCTTTCTAACCCAAGTGTTATGTCTGTAGAGGAAATCCTGAAATACCAGTTAGGTACTGTCAATATCATTGTTGGCCTTTCATGGATAGTGTTAACTCTAGTTTTGTAACACCTATGATCTAAGGGAAAAGAATGATTTCTGTGAATCAGATTGGTGTGGTAGAAAGAACCTTGAGACAGGTGTTCAGAGAGCTCTGGTTTGTGAAGGCCATTTACTGGTGATGGGGACAATTCAGGCTATTCTTGCTGAGATTTAATTTCCTTATCTAGAAAACAGAAATACTATATTCTAACATTTTTCCATGTATAAATAGGCATGGGAAAGCACTTTAAAAAGTAACTATACAGAATGCCTGGGTGGCTTGGTCAGTTAAGAGTCTGTCTTTGGCTCAGATCATAATCCCAGGTCCTGGGATGGAGCCCTGCATCAGGCTCCTTGCTCAGTGATGAGCTACTTCTCCCTCTCCCTCTACCTGCCATTCCCCCTATTTGGGCTCACTCTCTCTTTCTTTCTCTCTCTCTCTCTGACAAATAAATAAATAAAATACTTTTAAAAAAGTAAATAGAAGGCACATTTTGGGTGCTAAAATTGTTTGAGACCAAAAGTAACTCTTTGAGAACTCTTTGAGAGTCATGCCCTGATTTCAAACAATTCTCTTGGTGTGAGGTTAACTTTCTGCTTCTGTTTCCTTGCTCATTGACTCCTTTAAACTTTCAGATCAATTCTCTTTCTGCTTCAAAACAGTTTATTTTGAAGAACTTTACTGTCTACGTGGAGTAGGTGTTGGGCTGGGTTCTTTGTATGTATCATCTCATTTAATCCTCAAGACAACTCTACAAATTTTGTTGCATTGTATGGACGAAGGTGATTTGCAGAGAGATTAAGTAACTTGCCCAACACCCCATGGACAGTAAGCTGTCATTTGAGTCAAGCCATCTGAAGAATCCCAGGTTCAGTTACTTGTGCGCTAGACGGCACTGCTGCCCATATCAATTGCTGCTGTGCTCCTGAATGTAGTGTGTGTTTTATATATTCTGTATATTATGACCTTTTGACCCCCCCCAAAAAAATCTTCCTGTCTGCACAGAGATGCACCCCGCCCGCCCCCCGCCCCGGATGCTGGCCAATTCTTAGAGCAAAAGACTCCACTGGAATGTGCCATTGCTATGTGAGGAACCAATGCAGAGCCCTAGCTTTTGTGTCTAGCTCCAGCTCATACACAGCAGGAGGCAATATTCTTTTATCTTAATCATTCCAGAGCCAGGTACTGCAACTGGATATCACCTGTAGTAGGGGCCCCCTGAAATCATTCAAACCAGTCAGTCCTAAGCTGTTTGCCCTGCCCTACCTTGCCTTTCCTTTCCTACAGAAGCACTAAGAAAGACTGTGGCCTAAACACTCTTCTGGCTCCTGTCTTCTGCCACTTTACCAAAATGTGGTGCTTCCCCTGTGACTCTCTGTGGCATGTCCTCTCTAGGACCTTGTGGGCATGACAGACTTTGTTTTTTGTGCCTCTCCCTTGTCCCCTTTTGTGGCTGTACTTCACTGACCATTACCTAAAAGAACACAGAGCACTGAACCAAAGCACTCTGGGCATGACAGTAGTAACTGAGGATAAACTTTTGAGTAAAAAAGTTTTTTTACTACTCTTATAGCAATTTTCCAACCTATACGGTACATGTAGGGGGACAATAGATAACCAAGAATGACCAAAATTTAAAAATGACTGTAGCTTTCTGCAAGTTTAGTGAAGACAACCCTATGGGGAAAGATGCTTGTGACATTTGAATGGAGAGGGCTTTTTAAAGCTTTTTTTAGGGGCTGATCAATTTACAGTAG
This sequence comes from Enhydra lutris kenyoni, assembly GCF_002288905.1. Taxonomy (NCBI): domain Eukaryota; kingdom Metazoa; phylum Chordata; class Mammalia; order Carnivora; family Mustelidae; genus Enhydra; species Enhydra lutris. The sequence continues at coordinate 14,797,845 of NW_019154101.1, forward strand.
TCCAAGTTCAGATTTTAGAGCTATGGTAAAATGAGTAGGTTCTTGAAATGGCCATAGGAAAAAAGTCTAATTTGGAAAAAGAATATGGGTGTGGATGATAGATGTGAATTTGAGATAGAGAATGGAAGGAAAAAAGCTTTGTGTTCGATTTTTGTCTCAAAGGTATCTGCAAAATGAAACAAATAAGTAACAAGAATCCATTGAGCATGCACTCTTGCTAGGGCACTATTGGGTGTACAAGTATGACAGAGATATCACATGTTATTTTATTGGGGGGCTAAAACACACAACACAAAAAATCAGATAATGTAAAGAGGAAAAGGAGAGGTGGGATATGATGACTGGTGGAATGGGGGTCAGACCACACTTCCTTCTGTGGTCGGGATGAGGTGAGAGCCCTGAGCTAGGAGTGCTATGGTGGGAGCTCCAATGAGAGCTGGGGCAGGTAAAGGCCAGAGAGATGGTGTAAAGTTTGGACAGCTGGCAAGAAAAAGAGAAAGTCATTCAGATACTTAAGAAGATATGTGATTAATTTTTCTATGTGATGATTGGAGCATGGGAGGGAGGTGGGAGGAGAGGTAACTAATCTGTGTGTTCACTTAAAGTTTCATAACCAAGATGATTCTTAAAGGCCTCCCAGATGCAGAAGAGGGAGACCACTGGTCAGACAATAGGACTCACTGGGATGAAACTTTGATTTATCCTGATTTAATAATTTCTCCCTAAGAAAGTACACATTTTAGTTCCATTCAAGTCTAACCTAACTATAAGGAGGATGGAGCTGGATGATCAGGAAGAAGGTCAAGATACATCTCAGTGTTAAATACACCCTTGTATGGGTGTGAAGGGAATGTGGAGGTCTTCTGAGGTCTGGCCTGGGACATGACGAAGTCACCTGCCTCACTAGTCTCCAAGCCCTCATGGCTGCAGTGATTACACTTACTGAAAGGGTGTGATTTCCACTGCTGTCCTCGCCAGGCACATTTCCAATCACTGTTTTCTGGGTTCTTCCCCATTGATATGTTAGTTTAGTGCATATACTTGTCACAGATTGAAGGCTCAGTAAAATATAAGAAATCATTGAGGTTGCAGATTGTAGAGAGGCAAACTTTATTTTACAAGCCCAAGGGGATAATTTACTTTTCATCTCCTCCCTCTCTCTCAAAATAGAGAACCACCAACAAATGGTATATAAAGGAAAACAGAGCAAACAGAAGAGGGAAACTTTGCAATTTATTAACTCAAGCATGAAAGCACAGAAAATAAGCAAGGCTCAACTTACTTGGAAAAATAAGTCTGAACCTATTGCATTAAAACATGGTATTGCGCTAATCTAATGAGTTTTCAGGCAAATGAAGCATGAAACATTGCCAAAATATAAAGTCAGTAAAATATCCAAATTACTATTTAATGCCATTATATGTTTTATCTTACTGGGAATTGGTAAAGAACAGATCATTCATTAATCTGCATTAATAGCAAAATAAGTGAAATTATTTTATAAAAATTTATTATTCTGTTAACTTGTTAATAATGGCAGATTAAAAGCAATTGAACTGCCAGCAAAAGATACACATATACTTACTTTGTAAGAAAGCATTAACAAGACAGAATACATTTTTACTTTAGTCATTCAGTCCTGAGGAATTCAAGATAATGCTGAAGGAGATGAAACTTGATAGTATATATGCAATTTTGAGGCTAGCATGAAATAACCAAGGACTGCAGTATAATTTTGTTAAGAAAAGAGAATTATTTACCAGACATATTCATAAGATTTATTTAGGAAAATAAAGAAAATATCTTTAAAGTTTATCCTAGAATTATTCCATTACATTCTGGATACAGTTGAATACAGTGTTTCCTTTTGAATATAGCTGAGTGGGATTAATGAAAAGCTTTGGGTTATGTTTTCAGTAGTGAAAAATGGAAATGATTTATTCTAGAAATCCTGATTTTATTTTAATACTGTCAAGTTATTAAAATATTGCCAAATTATGTACAGTTTAGTAAGGGATGGCAGCTCATGAATTTTTTAAGTCCATATTTATATGGTTGTTTGAATCCATTTTTGTAACATTTGTAATTATTTCTAATGATTAGTACTACTGGCTGCTACATGACAATACTTTTTTAGGGGAGAATTAATCTTTCTTCCTCCACATCATCAAAAACTTGTCATTTAAAGGCATCTTAAGTGCTTCCAGTGAATTTAATATGGTATTTATTCTGCCTAGGTGAGGCAGGACCAACTTTACAATTTTCATCTCTACTAGCTATTGTCCGCTGTGTATTGACAGTTCATTTTGTTTTGAATGGTTCTAAATGATTCTCCACACTTGGGTAGATGTGCTTATCTGTGAATGAGCAGGTTTCTTGTGTGCACTTGTTTCTGTCACCTTGTGCTGATTTAAATGCCCTTGGTGCTTGGGAATCATATTACAGTGGGAGGGCGTCAGAAAAAGGAGCTGGCCCAGCAAGCAACAGAGAATTTCTCCTTTGTCTGATTCTCTTCTGACTGAATTTCTGGTTCTAACAGGAAAGAGAAGTTGTTCTTTTGGTCTGCAGTCCATCACATGGCTGGGGGTCCAGCCAGAAATCCCATCAGCATCCACAGTTCTGCCTCACCCCCTCCTAAACCAGGCCAGGCAGCACTCCTCTGTCCTTTTGTATTCATACCCTCTACTACTAGATCTTTACTACCAAACTGGGGACCCTCATCGTCCCTGACCTGTCCTGTGTGGCTTCACACCTTATTCTGTCTTGTCAGGTGGAGCTGGTTAGCACTTTCCTGTGTGAGTTCTGTCATTTCCCACTTCTTTTCCAGGGGTGAAGCTAACCCCACCACAGCTCATGGTCTCCATCTGCCCCGCATTTGGCCTTTAAAGGGTCTGGTAAAAATTGGAGATTCAATTTCTAATTGATCTATTACAGGAAGTTACAATACAATTAGCATTCAAACAAAAATGTACTTGACTAGAAAAGAATTTCCTAAACCTCTTTAAAGTCTGCCTAGGCTTTTATGGTACTAAAACACATGATTTAGTTTGACGTTGAGTCTCTGTGACAAAAGGATGAGTGAAAATCCCTAAAATCCTGGCGTATAGTTCATGCTTCTCTTACTGGTATTCCATGCAAACTGGGTTTAAGAGCAAAGTGCTCTGGGGTTCGTTAAGTGTGGAAAGAATAAAACAAATCTTTCTCTGTGCAAATATGTTTGTTTAACTGTTATACAAAATTATGCAGATTTATTTACTGATACTATTCATATGCGTTAATATGCATTGTGAATCTCCTAGAGGGAGACCTCATTAGGCAGTGTTTCCTGAGCTTGTGTGAACATGTCCCCCTTCTTGGAACACAGTCTGTGGAAGGCTGCTCTATCAAATGGCCTGTGAATAGTTCGTAATTTTGTCTACTGGGCAGTAAAATTTAGGTCCTGGCCTCCTGAAATGTTGACTGGCCAACTTATAAATGCCTGATCAAATATCCATGAGAGTATAATCAATACCAAATACATTACTGTACTTATCCAAGTTTCTCTGTTATAATTTACGCTTTCTATTCTGCTCATTCACAGACCTCTTCCAAATTAATGATGCCATAAATCATTAAAGAAAAGCTCACTCTGCCTGGATTATTATAATGTGGCATATTTTCCCAGTATTTTGGAGAAAGGCAGATATGGGGACCCTTATTAGGCATTCTGTCTGTTATGCAGCTGCTCTGTGCCTTTGCAAATGTTGTTCCTTAGTCTTTCGTGTTATAATTCAGGGTTCCAGAGAGAAACTTGAAGTGAAAAACCCCAGGGAAAGAGACACAGTGGAGTTACTGGTTCCCAGATTGAGCAGAGCAGGCAAGGGCAAGAGTACAGGTGGGATCAGGCCTGCAACAGAGCAGGCTCCCTCCAGCTGCCCCGGGTCTGCACTTGTGTGTGCCTGTTGGCTGCATTCTTTTCTTCTGCAGCTGTGCTTCTTCTGCTTGGCCTTCAATGTGGCCTGATTGCCTGACGTTTTCCCTGCGTCCCCATCAGAGAGTCAAAGACTCTATTCTTTTCCTTCTAATTTAGAAGATCATGAAAGAGGCTGATGACCAGCCATCTTAGGTCATTTGCCACCTGGACAATGGCTATGGCCCTCCACAGGACCATTTAAGAAGTTGGCAGTTCCTTGTTAGAGCATCCCACGCACAAGTTGGGGAGAAGGGTCACCCTTTCCAAGAGGAGGGTGCAGTGCTCATCAGAAGCAAGGGAAGAATAAACGTCCTCTTCAAATCCTGTCCCCTTCTTTAATGGCTAACTCTGTGTGCTTTCCTGGCCTCACTGCAGGGGCCCTAGAAGCTGTCCCCACTCGCCTCACCCCCAGTGTAGGCATTCTGAGAGCTTGGAAGGAGTGAGTCAGTGGGTGAAGACAAAAGGACACAGGCACATGAATGTGCTGAGCAAACTGTTTATGTCGCTCACACACTTAAGGTCAGTTATGTTTCAGGGGACCTCCCTGTGGTATTGGTGTACGCAAAACAGAAACATCTGTCCTTTAGCTTTGATACTTGCAAGGGAATCGGTTTATCAGGGGTGATTTGTGTCTGTCTGGGATGATTTCTTGCAGCTCTTCCAGGCCAGTGATTCTGGTAATTGTCCTTGTTCCTGATGTCCCAGCACTTGTGACATTTAAGCTCAGTTCCAAATTAGTCCCTTCTCTCTCCTTTTGGCGGAATGAAAGGAGAAGGGGGAAGAGAGATGATGCTTCTGTGGCTTTTCTTCTATCTGAACATTGCCCAATATGGCTCTACCATAATTTCATTGAAATTCTAAGCATCATGATTCTGTCACCACTAAAACTTTGTTAGCCTTACTTGCTATCTATGGATGGATTAGACTTGTATAATTATAACACATTCAGAAAGAGAGTTGGAAGTTACATTTGATAAGGTTTCAGTTGATAAAGTAATACACTAATAAGATGTATTTTACATTTTATTTCTACTGATTCCTATAGCATGATGATATCAGTGAATCATAAAATCTCAGAGGATTAGGAGCTATGTGAAATTTAGAAATTACCTGGATCTACCACCTTTTTTAAAGATGGGAAAGCAGGGGTGCCTGGGTGGCTCAGTGGTTTGAGCATCGTCTCTTGATTTTGGTTCTGGTCATGATCTCAGAGTTGTGAGAGCAAGCCCTGTGTCAGGCTCTGTGGAATTCTCTCTCTGTCCCTCTCTCTCTGCCCTTCCCCCTGCTCACTTGCTCTTTCTTAAAAAAACAGAAGAAATATTTAAAATTAAATTAAAAAATAAAGATAGGAAAACAGATGCCAAGGCTGGTGAGATACCAGAGTTAGTTGAAGAAGTAGGCATCTTAGTTCTTTCCAGGCTAAGGATTTTTCTAGTTAATATTGATGCTTCTTACATCTTAAATCAAGTGGTTATTAGAAAACTGTGTTCCACTAATTTGTTTAGATTAATCAATGTACAGAAGTGTAGATCAGTCGGTTTCAAACTTATGATAGTAACCGTGGAAATAGTGTTAAAAAAAGAGTCAGCCCTAGGGTTTTCTGTTTTGAAGTTACTTGATTCCAAACAGTTTTAAGTCTCTTTCTTTCTCTCCTCCCCACTTTCTCCTCTTGCTCTCATTTGTCCTCTATTGCAGCGGTCATTTTAGGTGGTTGGTATGCATCTTGGTACCTGGTTGCCTGAAATTAAACATATTTCCCCAAGAAATGTACTTTTGTTTTCAAAAAGACTTTTATTTAATTTGGGGAGAGTGAGTAAATTCACAGAGCAAGATTTGTCAATAATGAATGAAAATCACAGAAGCTTGCATGGTAATGTCTCTCATTCATTTTAAAGCTGTAATGGACTTTTAAAGGAACAGAGCTTATATTTGCTTATATTTTTGTAAAAACTTTAATAGTTTATAAAGCACTTTCATACATATAAAATCTTACTTGATTAGGGTTGCCAAAGAATAAAAACTCACTTCTGTTTGAATTCTTATAGTTACAAAATAACTTTTTAGTGTAAGTATGTTACAAATATTGCATGAGACGTACTTATACTAAAAAGTGTTGCTTGTGTATCTGGAATTCAAATTTAACTAACCATCCTGCATTTTATTTGACAGAGCTATATTTGATCTTCTGATAATTCTGTAAAGTTAGTAGGAACTGTGCTGATTATGCAAATGAGTAGTCTCCTATGTGTCAGATCCTGGGCTGTTCTTGTGCATGACATGATGCATAATTCACAGATTCTGCCTTTAAGGCTACTCCAGTCAAGTTATCAAGGGACAAGTCATCAGTGTGATGTATGTAATAATAGGGGCAAGGATAGAGTACTACAGAGTATATAAAGGACACCTAACCCATTATTGGCAAATCAGAAGGTTTCCTGTGGTGGTAATATACATTTTGAATCCTGACTGCTGAGTAAGAATTAGGACCAGATGAGTCTGGGGAAAGAAGAAAGGAAGAGGAGAAAGTTCTGGTATCATTTAAGGAATTTCACGTTGTTCAGTATGACTGGCTGGAGGATATACTTTGAGTTGGGGAGTGGTTACAGGTGAAGCTGGAAGGGTGAGCAGGAGTCAACTCATGAATTGATATGTGCAATGCAAGTGTTTCTTTTTCTCCGGGGCAACAGTTACCCTTCAAGATGAGATGAAATGATCCAATTTGAGTTTTATTGTGATCACTGTATTGCAACTAGGACAATGGCTTGAAAGGGACAAGACTTAAGGAAAATTTTTCATTGGAAGACCCACAGTAACTTGGGTGACAAATGAAGGTGTTGAGAACTAAGATAATGGCCATCAGGATGTGGAGAAATCAGTCTTTGGGGAGTTATCAGGAAGGTGAATCAACAGAAATTGATTATTTTCAGGGCTTGACGTATGAGGGAGAGATATAGATGAAGATGCTGGAAACTGGATAGATGAGTGATATCATTTGCTGATGTAGGGAACGAGGTCATATAGGAGAGGAAAAATGCTTTTCAGTTTGGGATATATTTAGTATGATGTATCTGCAGGGCTTCCAAGGAGAGAGATTAAGAAGGGCAGTTTATGTAAACATTAAACCTAGAAGAGAGATCTGTGCTGAAGAGTCCTCATGATTTATGATCCATGAGCTTATTAGAGCTATGTGTTGAAATAATAGGTGAGGATGAGATCACCTAGGGAATGTTGGGAGTCAAAAGAGTGCTTGCCAGACAGAATCTCCAGGGAAAAATCAACATTCAAGAAGCAAAATGCACAAAGGAAGCTGACAATGCAACAGCATCTGCAAAGGAAACTAACTGGGAATGTCTAAGACAACAGAGAAAAACGAAGGAAGAAGATATAGAGGTCCAACCTATCAAAAGCTGAGGACAAATATAGTAAAATTATAACTGAAAAGAAAAGTTCCATCTTTAATCATGCTTGAAAAATTTTGATGAATCTTGGTTTAATGAGAAGGACTGGCTCAGGAAATGAAGTACATCATACGTACAGGAGATGAGGTGAATGGCATTACAGGTGAGGTCCACTTGCAAATAGAGTATGAGTTTAGGAAGATAAGGGTAGGCCATAATACTCACCTCATTCTGTTCTTTGGAACATTAATATGGTGAGAAGCTTCCTTAAAAAAATCTGCTGCAAAATAAGTTTGGGAAATATTACATGTTATGTTAGCATATTTAATATTCTGAGAAGTTCTGAAGCAATAAAACCTGACTAATTTTGCTTATCCTAGGATGTCCAATATGTGTCGTTTTTTTCATGTAATAACAATGTGATGGAATAGTTTAGGAAATTCTGTGCTAGTGGATATGAGGCAATGGAGGCAAAAAAATGAACAGGATTGTCTTTAGAAATACACAAAATACTGATAGAATTTTAGCTGTACTTATTTTGAAAAATTAAACATTTTGACAAGTTCTACAAATTAACTAATAAAGTGATTTCATCCCCCCGCCATTGAAAGTTAAAAAAACAAAAGAAAACACTTAAGAATGGTGTTTTTTTTTTTTTTTTTAAGATTTTATTTATTTATTTGATAGAGACAGACGGCAAGAGAGGGAATACAAGCAGGGGGAGTGGGAGGTGAAGCAGGCTTCCTGCTGAGTGGGGAGCCCAATGCAGGGCTCCATTGCAGGACCCTGGGATCATGACCTGAGCCAAAGGTAGATGCTTAATGACTAAGCCATCCAGGTACCCCAGGAATGGTGTTATTTTTAACCATAAAAGAGTCAAACAATATTATGGGTCAAACAAAGAGAAAATATAAATCAACTGTAATCTTACCATTCAGAGACAATCATTGTTAAGACATTTCATATATGTATGCTGAAAAAATAATAATGAGAACTCATCATTCATATTGTTTGGTGATCTAGATTCTCCCCCCGCACCCCATCAACAGGGCCCCATGTGCCAGGAGAACTTCAGAAACCCCAGAATCGCCCGTTGTGGAGCTTCCTGGTGATATGTCATGTGATCATTTTTCTTTATGCAGAAAGGGTTTGATTGATAAACCGATTCATCTGTTTCTAGATCTTGGGTTTTGTTATTTTATGAGATAATTTGTACATGTTGCAATTGAGAGGGATTCAAAAGCTTAAAATATTCTACACAATTCTAATGTCTCTTGTCTTCTGTCCAGAAAAATTATATACATTCTTGCTATTTTGTAACATTTTGTTTAGAAAATAGCAGTGACCTGGTTGTCCATGGACAGTGACTTTGCTGGTAGTGAGAAGTGTGCTCCCCTGGCTAAGAATTTTGACAAAAAATCAAGAATCTCCTCCAAAGAGGAGTGGGAAACATGCATGCTAATATGTGGTCTGAATGTTGATTTCAGTCGTATGTATATTTAAAAAATAGTTGAGGTTGGCAAAGAAAAGACTAACACCTAAAACACATGGGCATCTTTTTAATTCTCCACATAGAGACCAACACTGTCTTAAAATTTCTAGGGAATTCATTTTACAGAATGGTTTTTAGTTTATCTAATCAACTCCTTGTTGTTAGCATTTAAGGACTTCTAGTTGCTCATTGATGTATATGGAACAATCTCCAAATCCTTTTACAAAATACATATTCAAACATACACTCAGATTGCTTATGCATGCACATACACACACACACACACACACACACACACACACACACACACACACACACA